>NC_142530.1:5257500-5552500 GCF_964205215.1 Stylophora pistillata
TTTTGAACGTCACTTTCTGTGAGCGTTGCGAATTTTTTCAGTGTTTAAGCAATAACGAAATTTCGACAAGCGACCTAGGCATTAATCAGAACGTTTAGATGCTTCTCCATTCGTGGTCTTCATTTGTCAACGTGTCAGAGTGGCGCCAAAGGTGAGTGACGTGTCAGCAGCTGATTGGCGTTATCAAACACACGAAAAAAATACCGTTACTTTACACGTGCACTGTTGCTGCTTTTCTCCGGACAGGAAATCTTTGTAAAACACCCCAGTTGATATAATAACATTTTTCATCACTTGACAAAAATAATTTAAAATTTTAACCAGAATGTCCGCCTGAAGTTCTCCCATGTATAAAAACGTTTGTTACTTACCATCATCAGAGTCATTAGACTTGCTTGCCCCAGTCTCCATATTCTGCTAGATATCTTGAGCCCTAAAATCAGGAACTGGGCAAAACTTGAAGGATAAAATGATGATTGTAAGAGCTGTAAATACTGAGAGACGCGATTGGCTGTTCTTTGTGAAAAGAGCATCAAATTATAGCAAACATATTGCTTGACTGGAGTCAACTAATGTTACATAACTAAACCAATCTAATCATCTAGGCCCAGTCATATAAAAAGCGGATAACGATATCCAACGTATGAATCGCTATCCAGCGGATAAGTGATAGCAAAACGTATGGCCGGAAGTTATCCATGGACCGAGAGTGTTTTAACCAGTGGATAGTATTATGCAACCTTCGCACAATCGGGGCCAGACCTAGACAACTAGAACCCAACTTTTACACTATTTTCCCCATCAACAATATTGTATCATTTTTAGCGTAGATTTATCTGGAGCTCAATTAAGGCTGGAGCTGTATCCCTAGTAGTCTAACGCTATATGTAAGAATAACTTCTATTGGTATATTACTCCGGTGATAAAATAGAGATGTGCGCTCTGTAATATATTCATGTGATGCTTTGCTACCCAAATATGTATTCTAAATGTTATTTTGTACTTATCCACTTGATAATGGTGACAATGAGAAAATACAAAAAGACTTTTAAATAGAACACCATCTCATGTCTAATAAATGCACTCAGTGTAAGATACGATCATTTGACATGAATCACGATACTTCCTAAACTTGTTAATTCTTCCACAAAAGAATGGAGAAAAAAAGAGATATATCGACTGTCACGCATCGAATACACAATTGAAACAAAGAGATTGACAGTTTCCCCGGGGCGATATCATTGAAGCGTCCATCGATAAACAAACGTTCTTAGTGTTTTCAAATTATTAATTATTTTATTTGTACTACAACTTAATAACGAAGACCAGTTCCGATCATTCAGCTCTAAGAAACGCAATCTCTCGACGGAAACATATTGTCAACTTAAATTTCTTTAAGAACTGCCTACCAGGAATTGTGCATGTTTGATAACTGAAATGATGCAATGAAAAGCGTACGTACCGGGTAATAAACCCCTAATTACACATTAGCTTATGTGATATACATGAAACAAGAGGTTTTAATCTCTTGGCATGAAAACGTCACTGAAAAGCTGTCCTAAAATGAAATTCTACCCTACCCTTTTAACTCTCTAAAGGTATAGCGATGAAAGAAAAAACGGGATAAATGCCCTGAATTATTGAGTTGTTCATTCGCCTGTGATATACTCGCAAAACCTGAACACTTCCCTGTTAATTTCTCGTCTCTGCGGCTGAATAATTATTATTTTTTTCCTATCGTGTGCATGATTGGAGCTTAAAGTGCTCCTAAATCCAAAACTTTTTTCTCGCTTAATGATATAAGCTTATTTTTTGGAGTATTTCTGTGCAAAAACTTTTTTATTTGCTCAAATCTTTAATTTTCTGTGCCCAGTCAAAACACAGAAAATCGGCCGCCATCTTGCCCCACGACCGAGTTTAAAGAGGAATGGTTGTAACAGGTAATGTGACGTCAAATCGAGAACACGAAAGTCTGCATTTCACTCATTTTTCCTTGTTTGGGAAGTTTGTCGTCGATATTGTCCGAAATATGCCGACTAGTTGTGTTGTGTGAGGAATGCATGAAGCGCGATACCCTCTTGCAAATTTCGCACGTTGCTAAATCCTCCTACAACGCACTTAGTCGGCATATTTTCGGACAATATCGACTTCAACCTTCCCAAGCAAGTGAAAATGTGTAAAATGCAGACTTTCGTGTTCTCTATTTGACGTCACATTACCCGCTAGAGCCATCCCTCTTTAAACTCGGTCGTGGGGCAAGATGGCGGCCGGTTTTCCATATTTTGACTTGGCGCAGAAAATTGAAAATTTGAGCAAATAAAAAAATTTTAGCTCAGAAATACTCCAAAAAATACGCTTATTTTGTTAAGCGAAAAAAATGTTTGGGTTTAGGTGCACTTCAACTTGCACCGTGCACTGAAAACTATAAATGCTAAAATCAAAATACTCTTCATAATCCAAGAACATCCCATGTTGGTGTCACATCTCGTATTATACAGTGTGCAAGCTAAAACGGCGGACAGTTGTGTTGTGCGATTCAGACTCTATAAGAGTTTAAGCACTTCTATGATTAATTTTGGAGCGTTTTTTATGATTCCGGCATCCTTTCCTTAGAGTGAATTTAGTTTATAAGGTCATTTTCGAAATTATAGACTGAGAGCCATTCATTGCGGAAAAATCTGAATCGAACGAACTAGCCGGGTAGTTTAATAGCAGAAACGTTCCTTGCGAGATATTTCGTGCATCACATTAAACATGAAGTTTTAAATCACATAAAATTATAATAATTGAACATCGTGTCGTTATCTGACTGGTTTTTGAACTTAATTCTTTAAAGTATTAGATACGTTCGAGGGAGGCAACACCATACACTGTCCTGAATGAAAAACATTAATCAGATAGTAGATATAACCTCGCCACAGCCGAGCATCAAGCTGATGCGAAGTTACGAACAAAAGTTGATTTGGTTTTGAAATGTTTCAAAGTAAACATTAAGACGCTTCAAGGTTCTAAATCACCGAAACCAATTCTACTTGTATTGAGTTACTTCATCACAATCAACTCATCATCTTTTCTCGTTACAGCCTTTCCAATATTATCATCACTGAACTAAATACTTCAAGAAGGCGAAATAAGGGAGAAAACAATTTGCCCTCTTCACCAGATTCCTTTACGTTATGGAGAAGTCGAAAAAGGTGATGACATCACTAGTGTTGCCACTTTAGATTTCAGCCTTAGCAGGTGGTACTAATGATTTTCACAATTGGAGCCAGACCTAGACAACTAGAACCCACTCTTTACACGATTGTCCTCATCAACGATACTGTGTAATTTTCAGCATATGTTCATATGGAGCTTAATTAAGGCTGGAATATTGTATCCCTAGCAGTCTAACGATAAACTTAAGGCTGAATAACTTCTATTAGTATAATTACTGCGGTGATAATAGAGATATGGACTCAGTAAAATATTCACGTGCTGCTTTGCTGCCTAAATATGTATTCTAAATGTTGTTTTTTACTTATCCATTTGACAATGGTGAGAATGAGAAAATACAACGAGACATAAATCGAACGCCATCTCATGTCTAATAAATGCAGTCAGTGTACGATAAAATAATTTGACAAGAACTACGATGCAGTTCCTAATCTCTTATTCTTCAACAGAAGAAGGAAAGTAAGGCATATCGACCACCACGCATCAAATACACAGTTCAATCAGTAAACAAAAAAAAAATTCCATTTCCCCGGGGCGATATCATTGAAGCGTCCATCTTTCAATCAAAAAATAAATTCCCTTAGTGTTTTCAAATTATAAATTATAATATTTGCAATGCAACTTCATAACGAGGACCAATTCAAGTCATTCAGCTCTTAAAAAAAGCAATTTCTCAGCGAAAACATGTTGTTAGCTTAAATTTCTTTAAGAACTGCTTACCAGGAATTATGCATATTTGGTAACTGAAATGATGCACTAAAAAGCGGAGGTCACGGTAAAAACCCTAATTACACGTTAGCTTATCTGATTTGCATGAAACAAGAGATTATAATCTCTTGGCATGAAACGTTACTGAAAAGGTGTTCCGAAATGAAACTCTGCCCTACGCTTTTAACTCTTTAAAGGTACAGCGATGAAAGAAAAAACGGGATACGTGCCCTGAGTTATTGAGTTGTTCCTTCGCCTTTGATATACTCGCAAAACCTGGACACTTCCATGTTCATTTCTCATCTCTCCCGCTAAATAATTATTTTTCCTCCTATCATTTGCATGGTTAGTGCTTAACTTGCACCATGCACTGAAAACTATAAATGCTAAAATCAAAGTGACTCTTCGAATTCATAATGCAAGATCATCCCATGTTAATGTCACATCTGATAATATACAGCGTGCAAGCTGAAAGGGCAGACAGTTGTGTTGTGGGATTCACAGTCTTTAAGGGTTAAAGCAATTCTATGATTAATTTTGGAGCGTTTTCATGATTCCGGCATTCTTTCATTAGAATGAATTTAGTTTATAAGGTCATTTTCGAAATTATAGACTGAGAGCCATTCATTGCGGAAAAATCTGAATCGAACGAACGAGCCGGGAAGTTTAGTAACGGAAACGCTCCTTGCGGGGTATTTTGTGCATCCCATTAAACATGAAGTTTTAAGTCTCATGAAATTATAATAATTAAACATTGTGTCGTTATATGACTGGTTTTTGAACTTAGTTCTTTGAAGTATTAGATAAGTTCGAGGGAGGCAACACCATACACTGTCCTGAATGAAAAACATTCATCAGATAGTGGAGGTAACTTCGCCACAGCCGTACATCAAGCCGATGCGAAGTTACAAACAAAAGTCGCTTTGGTTTTAACATGTTTCAGTTTGAAGTGAACATTAAGACGCTTCAAGGTACTAAATCATCGAAGCCAATTGCACTTGTATTCAGCTACTTTATCATAATTAACTCGTCTTACCTTGGTACAATCTTTCCAATATTTGCAACGCTGGACCAAATACTCCAAGATGGCGAAATAACGGAGAAAACAATTTGCCCTCGTCACCAGATTCCTTTAAGTTGTGGAGAAGAAAAAAAAAAAAAGACGACGTCACTAATTTGGCCACTTGAGGTTTCAGCCTTAGCAGGGGTTACAAATAATTTTTCTAAGCCCTTTTATTTGTTGATTATAAAAGGAGAGAAGGAAACAACTGTTATTTGCTTTTAGTACATAGTACTTTAAAGAACTAAAGAAAAGCTTGTTCTTGTGCTTAGATAATTTTACGTGTTTTAAAGCGATCTAGATTTTGTCGTAATTGCTTGCTTATACAGCATATCTTTTACCCATTTATTTAATCAGTGTGTCTGAAAGATCACAAACCTCACTTTGGCGACTTCAGTAGGTCATGAGAATTGATAAATCGCCACAACTCGTGTCTTCTTGTTGTAGATATGTCCTCTGACTAAGTATAAAATAATCTGCGTCGATCAAATCGCATGATCCCCGGAACTCTTTACAATGGGCTTGAGACCGTTAAGGATATGTTAGTCCAGGACGTTTTAGCAATTCTACTTTTGCGCAAAATTAATTATCTGTTTGATGAAAAATTTGATCTTCCAACATCCCGCGTGGTTTATCAGCCGGTAAACCGATAGAAAGTGTGGTTTATCGCTTAAATAAACAGAGAAGGCCCACACAGCATGGGTCTAACGAGGAATCACCCCAGTTCACTTGGTCATGACCATCAGTTACCTCAATTCATCCTGCTTAGCTAGGCTACAACCACTTACCAATCAGCGTATTCATTCCATTTACTTTTGGAAGCTTCTGCCAACTATTAAAACTACTGCTAAATAAGAAATATTTTGGTCGTCTCTTTTCGCTTGGATTTCAATTCACGGTCTTGGTTATGTTTGAATGACATTAGAGAGATTAAGCACCACGTATTTTTTTTTTTTTTTTCCGCGAACGGCAGAGAGGGTCGCTTGACCTGACATTTCCCGCGTTTACCGTTTGCCGGCTGCTGTTTCTACTCGAGGAGGACATTTTTCCCGTTTGTAGGGAACGCGAAAACGTGAGTATTTGCAGCCCATTTTTACCGACTATTTCTACATTTTGATCGCTTGCTTTTATAGCTAAGCTTCGTTTATCATCTTACTTTTATATGAACTGCTTGTAAAGCTAATAGAGTTAAAACTCAAGCGGAATATACATTACTTCTTTGTATCCATTATTTCTAGTCGCAGTGAATGGCGACCGACAACATTTGTTCTACCGTGTCGTCGGGAAGCTTAAACAGACGAACATCGCGGACGGAACGGAAAACGACAAACGGCTAGCCGGCGTTCAGCGTTCGCCGTTTTCGCGGTGCTTAATCTAACTATTCATATAAAATGATGACTTTTCAAATTTAATTTTTGATCGGAGGCTTTTAGAGAACGACTTTGGGGGATTTCTAGGCTTATTTCATTATTGTACTGCTAAGCACGATCATTGAATGCAAAGAACACCGATAAAATAACTCATTAATTGAAGTTGACGCCTTATTGTAACAAGCGAACTCGAAAGAAAAAGCACTGCCACGTGTTTTGTAAACAGCTAAAATCTAGCATTGTCATTTGTCTAAACAATTCGATAAATACGATAAACGTGACATAACCATTATTGATCAAACTACATATGCAACCCAGTATGATCAGTCAATAAATTATCTTGTTGAAGAACAAGGGAGATTGTATTAAAAAAAAAAAATAGGAGATATACGAGACCTGACTATTCACAATTGCAAAACTGTAATAAAATTAACGACAAGATAAATAGAAAAGAAAAAAAAAGGATATAAAAACAGAAAAAGTAAACAAAAGGCACGGGGATGACCATGCATCGGAACAAAAAACCCGCGGGAAACACGATCCTCGAGGCCGAACTTAACGTTTAGAATGGCTGCGAGAGTTAGAGCTTGATGAAAAAGAGTAATGACGTTTGAAGATGATTTTGAAAATGTAAGCTTACTCGGAAAGAATTTCCGTCAATCAAATCTTCTCTCAAACAAAGCCTCATTCCTAAGGGACAATCTATTGCTGTGCTACTCGCATGATAAGTTTGGGGTTATACGCCAATCTTACCGTTTAGTTAGTAGACTTTACCATGAGCGAGAGACCAGAGAAACTGTATTGCAAACAGTGCTAGGATTTCCCCACAGCCCCATAGTGTTGTAAAACAATTTATTTCCTACACCATTGTTTTCTTTTTAGTTCAAGAACTGAATGCATAATGAAGTATGAGTTGTAGAGAAATAAAACCAACCAGTTTTACACTAAAATTTAAATATAGAGGCAAGACCTATACAATGTGGATAAGTAATTTTAAGACGGAGCACTATAAACCTAACTCTAAATCTAAACCTACTAGAGCGGCAGAACACTTCATTTCCTCTCCTAACCACTCTGCTCACGACATGGAGCTAATCGCCGTCGAAAAAGTGTTTTCCAGGAGAGACTCGATACGCAAGGCCAGGGAAGCTTTTTAAATTTCAAGAGGCAACACTATTTATCCAGATGACCTTAACGCTCGCGAAGAAATGTATTAGTTTCTCGTTATTTATCCTATACCTTACTTCTTTTCTATTTTTGCTAACCATTTCTATTTTTGCTCACTATCTCTATTTTTATTGTTATCTCATTGTCAATCAAATTAGTTTTACATATTTCCGCTGTTACATCATACAGCTATCTTCGAAGCATCACCCCAATTCTCTGTTAATTCCTACTGCACCTGAAGAAGGCTGGTTTGGCCAGCCGAAATATCGTTCTCCGTCTTAAAATTTACGTATCTACGCGGTATCGGTCTTGCCTCTATATTTATATTTCGTATTCGTTATTTTGGGCCGATCAGATCATCGCTGATCCAACGTACAAGAGTAGGAGTATCGTCCACGGTTGCCTGCTGAACATTTCACTAAAATTTAACAAATTTTTTCGAACGTATTTAATCAGTCGTAACATACTAGAAACAATAAGCTAAAGGATGAGAATCAAAACATAAAAAAAAAAAAAAAAAATTTTCAAAGAAACAATGCTTTGAACCTTAGCGAAAGAGCTGCACGTCAACGTTATCACTTGGCGAAGCATCTGTTTTGATACACAGAACATATCAATAAGGATATGGCCATCGTTTTCTCGCAGTTTGTATCGTTCAAGATATATTTCTTTTTTTTTCAGACATACACGAAATTGCTCGCAAGATTTAATATGATTCAATATCTTCTAATGACGATTGATCACCTTATGCTTGTATAAGTCGCCGATACTTTAAAGAGTAAGCAAAGAGCCCTAAGTAAATACTATTTATTGGATTACCTTACGGGTGCAAAATTTAATTTGCACTTAATGGGACACCTCATTGCTTCAAACCGATGCACGCGTCCCTTCCAAAACCTCAAGTACTATTAAAAATTTTTACTATGACCTAGTAAGCGGTTTGAACTGAGGTGCATGGACCGCAATCACGTACCAACGTTTTGTTACATTCAGTGTGGCGACTTCGTTAAAACCAAAGAACTGCAATGATAGCCGCGTGAAGTATCCATCAAAGCTGTGTCGTGTTCCAGATTGCTAGGTAAGTAAGTTATTGGTGCGTCAGGTACTCAGATACATGGATCCAACAGATGTATATTTATGACTGCAACTGATGCGCGGATGAGCTTCTCAAATAAATAAAGGTCTGAAAAAATGGAGATTTACTGAGAAGTTTGAAGTTCAATATCATGAACACCAGTTTAACCATCATACTTGACTTCTTCATTGTCAAAGTGCCTTATTTCCATGTGAACTGGGTCGTTTGAGATCGTCGAATATCATTCTACACAGACACGCCTCTGCGGACCCGTGAGGTAAGAAACCTCTGAGTCATTGCAATTGTGAGTAAAGTGAACACAGATAAAAAATGTAAATGACGAGTTCTACTTCCCATCAAAAAGCTTTATTTTCAAGTATGACAGATGATATAGAATCAGTCGTAGCGATATTTAAGTGTTTCCAATTTTGTGAACCTCAGTTTTGTTTTAGGCGGGGGATTAATGGACTTCCATGGCATATGTTTCAAAAAGGTAGCATCCAGAAAGTCACGTTTAAAAAGTTAACAGCTAGAAATTAAGTTCTTCAACTGAAAATTGTATTTTTCTGTAGAGGAATTCAAATAAAGCTAGAATTCATAATTACAGCAGTTTTCTATTCAATTTTTTTTTCATGATCTGTTTGTTTGTTTCAATTATTACCTACAACGTAAATGGTTTTGTCTCTTAAGTTACAATATATTATATTCAGCAATAGAACTTTTTTGGGAGCAATGCTCAGAAATAAAGGCATTACATCACTAAGCTGAGTTCGTAAGCTCAAATGACTGGATAAATCTCAGCAGCCAATTAAAATGCGAACGATCTTCACCAGAGTCCACGAAAAAAATTAACAGCTTTATAAAATTTAAACACAAAAAGGTTGACGCATATTAACTGCGCACGTGTTCGAGTCAAACGATAACAAGAGTTTGATAGATGCATGCAAGTTCTGGAAAAAAATACATATCTTCGAGTAAAAATCCCTTGAAAACCTCTTATAACCTGTGTTGTCCAAATCTTCTTACAACGTTTCATTCCCACGTGGATTCCTATCCATTTCATGATGTATGAATGAACGTTAATGGCAGACATACATGTCCCCGACTTCATCAGATTGACACGAATCAGCGGAGAAAATTTTTATACCTCCACGTTCAAAACGGTTTCAGTCTATATATTGAGAGATGGTAAAGGACGTGTAGTCTTTGGAGGCTCACTCAGGGACGCTGAAGATCGATTTCTACGCCTAAAACGGAGAGGCAATCTGTATATGAAAGAAACCAACCTAAAATCAATTACAGTGACCTTTTTGTGAACGATTTAAATATGAAGGTTTTCTTTTATACCAAAAGAAAAACAATATGTGAAAGCACGACCTACTTTTAAAACCTAAAATCCTACATTAAGAGGATTTAATTGGTACATTCGTGCATCTGATGAAAATCAAAATTGGAAAAATGGAAAACTTTGCCATCCTCAGGGTGGAAAATGTTATTCTATGATGTTTTTTTTGGGGGGGATTCTACGCCATAAGTTCCAAGCAATATTCTTTATGTATCATTTTTAAACAATAAGAAGAATGACGAAAGAGGAGTTTTACTTCAAAACTGAGTGACTTGCACTGGTTTTTCTCCAAAAAAGCGCGCATATACCTCTAGTCTGGAAATGTGTTACTCAAGGACAGCCCATCCCTGAATACTTGCAGCATTTTAAGCTCTTTAGGAGTGTGCTCAAGCTCAAAGAAGTTTCATGTGTAATTGCAGAGCTCAATAAGCTGAACAAGGCTATTGAAGAGTTTCTTTGTGTTTTTCATTAACTTTTGTTTTCATTTATAGTTTATAAAATGATTTTAAGCCAAGCAACTTGTATTAAACAAGCACGGGTGTATTTGGCAAAAATTATAACCGAAAGAAAAAGTAGAAGCCAGAAGGCGCTCGAGAGCCTATTTATTTCAAACTGTATCAGAAATAACTTGATTACTACGATATGTTTTAACTTTTGAGCCAAATATCAACTCTGATCGACTAGGGATTCCGAGCAGCCATTAATTATGCTCGTTGATAGTTCCGCAAGTGCATCAGTATGTTATTTACTGAATAAATAATAAAATATTTTTTGTCTTAGTCTGTTTGCTATTCCTTGAATACCAAATCGTTCTTCTCCCTAACAGCCTGAAGAAACGTCAGGGGTTATTACTTAAGTCGTGGCCCAATAACAAATATTATTTTGTGTCATGACTTTGGGCTCTGAGCCACACCACTGATAGTGCGTGGGGGTGGGGGGAAGTGGGGAGAAAGTGGAATGAGGTGAAATGGGAAGCTTGGGTTGATACACAGATCAGGGCTTTTGTTTTTTACATTTCTAACGTTAGAATTAGTAACTTAGCACACATTGGGGTGCGGAGATTTTTTGTCATCGTCGGTGCTGTGCATTTCCGAACAAAATCTCGATAAGCTATGATACCAAAAAAAGGTCTCCCACTTCGAAGCAACTAAGAATCTATAGAGCATTTGATTTCACATTAAATGTTGTCATTACTGGAAATTCTGTTTCCTCAACATCCGTAGAGAGCCGCAATGTTTTGCTTGTTCTAGAGGTAAACTTAGCTATTTAAGGTTACCTAGTCTATGACACTTATTTTTTCACCATGAATTATTCGCGGGCTCGTTACATAATTTGAAGGGAAAGAAACTCCAGTTCACGAATTCGAATTCCATGCAACTTGTACCAAAAAATATGATATTTTTTCACCAGCCTTGGTTTGGTTGGATATCTTCGGGAGGGCAATAACATCCATAACTCATTACGATACATGGATAGTTTTAAGAAAAGCTGAGCGTAGCAGGAAAAATTCATTTAGATAAATATGAAAAAAAACTTTTCCATCATTTAACGGTAGGAATGACAGCCATGTCAACGACTAGCCTCTGGTCTTAATGTGTATTTCAAAATAATGCACTACGATATGCGGCGCTTTATTTGAGCTACATTGCTACCTTAATGTGCATTTTTTGATGGCATGCACTGGATGCTTATTAAAGATAGAAAAGCCATCGTAATGAACGAGTTATTAGGGACCTTAAGCATCGACAACAAAATACACGACGACGACGTTAGCCACCCAAGGAGGATTGGGTCGAGGGTTTCGTTCTCGGCGGGAAAAACGAAAGTTGAGCAGTGTGTTCTTTTGAGGCGACGACGGGTTTTGGTTCTCTGACTGGTTGCTTTTGTTATGGCTTTCAAAAACGTCCGAAATCTCCTTCTAGTTACTCACAACGATGGCTTTATCGATGATGATGAATTTTTAGTTCTATGCGACCTCTATGCATTGAAAAACCTCGACTTTCCATACGACTCGCGCGCAGCTTTTGACCTGGAAGAGCTTCATGAGTCTGAGAGCTTCGCAGAGTTTCGCTTTAGAAAACGGGATATACGAATTCTGAAGGAAGTTTTGCAATTCCCTGACACGATTACCTGCAGTCAGCGCTCTGTTTTTGATGGACTAGAAGGTCTCTGCGTGCTGCTAAAGCGGCTTTCATACCCATGTAGATATGGAGACATGTTCCATAGGTTCGCTAAACCTGCTCCAGTTATTAGCAGTGAATAGTAGGAATAAATGAATATTTGACAATTATTCGCCGAAAGCGAGGTGAATATCGCCGAATAATCTCCGAGACAAAGTCGAGGGGATTATTCGACAATATTCACCGAACCTGAGGGGAATAGTTATTTTAGTACAATTTCAGAGCTGAACAACAGAAATTTCTAAAATCATAACATTTTAATAACACTTACTAACATTTTATTTTAACAGTTTATATAAACCGCGTGGAGCGGTTTATATGGCGTCATATAAGGAACCGCTCGACCAATCAGATTGCTGGAAACTCTTTGCTCAGCTCTGAAACTATACTAAAAACGAATATAAATGAAATGAATAGCATGATCACCAATCAATTGATTGACTATGTGTATAATGTTCACTACTTTTCGGCTTAAAATTGTCAGGTTTACTCGTTACAGCTTCGCGAAGCATCAAGAGCTCATAGTCTTCCGTCCAAGCAGGATACCTGGATTTACTTGCTCTCAAAAGAACACGAAAATACATTTTTTTAGTGCCAAAACTTAAAATTTATACCTTGAAGAACAACTTAAAACTAGCACAATGATATGCAGGTCTAAAATAAGAAGAACATGATTTCAAATATCCTTAAAAATCTCCTCAAAGAGATACAGAAAATCTTACATTTCTTTTGAACTGGTTCTTGCTCAGCTGTAGCAATGTAGCCGGCCATGGTTTCGGATGCTTCTACAAGAAAAGCCATTTTAGTTTGTTAAAAATCGCCAAACTGTTGAACATTTGACTTCCGCTGCTCTGCGCATAATACATCAAACAATCATTACATCAAAAGGTGGAAATGGATGATTATCAGCATGTAAAAGTTTAGTTGTTTACTTAAGTTTTCAATATAACGTAAAACCTAAAGGCTGGACGACGTTTTGACAACATTGCACACGCCCAGAACCCTCGTGCGGGAAAATTTTACTTCTGCCCGTCGTCGTCGTGCCATTTCGCTGTCGATGCTTAAGGTCCCTGTTAATCGTTTTACTATGGATTCGGCAAACTGCATTCCTTTCTGGATCGTTGCTAAAGCCATGGGCGTGTGTGCATTCGATTTACTTTCTATTAATTTTGTGAAACTGTATTCTCTTCCGGATCGTCGCTCCATTATTCAACACTTCCCTCTCTTTTAGAAAGTATATAGAACACGACTGCGACAACGAGAACTACAATCAATCAAGGTGTTAAGATGCCTGCAAGCACATCTTTATTGTCCCCTGTGAAAAGGAAAATATTTTAGTCAGCGAGATGAGTACATCAAGGTCACATACGATCATATATATGGCGGGCCTAATCGATTTTTTGTCGTTATTTCATACAGATAATAAGCCCGAAGAAATTGGAGTTCAGACATTTCTTCGCTTTAAGCCCTTATAACTAAACTTCCAAGCTTCGATTGGGTTAAAGTTCACAAATTGGCTAACACTTTTTACTTAGTAACTGTAACACAAGAATACTGTTGAGGGAAAATCACTTTCGGGATACAACACCAGTGACACATGCATCTCTGGGACAGTGCACAGATCTGGAACTGGACAATAAAATTTAGTTTGGAATGAGATTTCTGCTTGGATCATGCGATAGATACATACATACATACGTTAGTTGATGACTCCCCATGGGGGCTTTTCAGGGCCAATTCCCACCCATCCCACCCCAGGGGAGGACATCCACCACAAAGTAATCTTGTGCGTGGGAAATTAACGTCTCCTACCCTTTATCCTGCAGGAGACGAGGCCTACGGTATATTCGTCCCTATCCGAGAAGATTAGAACATCTATCTATTTCTTGATTATAGAAAGGTAGCAAGTTCTCCTCACTTATTTTAAGACTATGAGTATTGGTTCAGAGTCCATACCCTCTTACTAACAGTCGTTTAGTTCCAACGGAAAAGATATAAACGATACTAAATTTTCCCAAGGTCGGGTTTACTCTCATCTTCCCTACAGCAAAATCTTTCATCTAACCCTGAGTACTTATTAGTGTTAATGTTGCCAATAAACGTTTGTTTACCTCCATTCTCGCAAAAATCTCCATCGTAACCTTCCCTACAGAGTCATGTTCTATCTTTCACGCTTCCTTCGTTTAAACAACTGATATCTGATCAGGATCGTTTTTTCGAGATGAAGCACGAATTCTAAAACTGCCACTTGTGGTCACCTAGAGGATTTGGCACGATAATAAAGTTACTGACTGACTGACCGGCTCTACGTATCAAATTCATTAGAATGTAACGTAAGTCTCGTTGACATTTTGAGACACGCATGTTCTTCAACTGGATAGCATTTGATTGGGTCTTCGCGGTGTCAAGGGCTCGTGAAGCTAATCATGACTTCTTAGCTGTTCGAGACAAACTCATTGCTTTCCTGGAGAGCCCGTTGGGGGAAACGTTTTTTCTATTTGTAGCCTTATCCGTGTTCACCTGTGTGCACAGAAGGTAAGAAATATAGACGAGGTGTGTTTAGGTATGTCTTTTCAAAGGAACTAATTAAATTTCTTCCACAAGACTGAGCGTGGGATCTCGACGTGGTCGGAAAATAATCGCGTTACGTACCATTCATGAGATGGCAAGGTTCGTTTTAAAAGGCACCGTTTGAACAAATTTAGAAGAAAAGAAAAGCATGCCTAAACAAAACGCCCAAATAAAGTTTTCATTATGGTTATCGGTTTAGTTGGGTGAGGTATTTCCCTCTTGGTTAATCTATGACTTAAACTGTTTGTAGCCATAGAATTAATGAACATTCATTTGATAAGTCATTCCTTATGTCGTCTACAGATATCCCTGATCAAGGAGAACCTCAGGCAGAATTGCCACTGTAGCGATTCTCAGTTGTGTACAGATATGAAATCAGCTAAAATCGCTATTGCTTTGATGTTGGTAGTGTTGATTACCTTGTTTTCTAATTCTGACGCTTGGTGGCGTCGCCGACGTCGTCGAAGATGTCAAGTACACTGTAAAGTCAAGTCTTGGTCGTCTTGCAGTCAGTGCACTGCAGATACTGAGTGTGAAGAGTGAGGCTCTGAAACTCGATCAAGGAAAATAGAATCTCCTTCGACTTAAGGAGGAAAAGAATGCCCAGATCCTCGCGAAATCCGGCACTGTCACTCTACTAAAGAAGTTAACTCAGTTCCTTGTCTGAGTCGAGCGCTTGCACGACCAAATGTGGAGTATGAGGAATACAGGCCAGTCTTCCCCACTGGACAGTTATAGAACAATGTGGAGGAACGTGCTCATCCATTTTGTCTAAAACAAGATCCTGTTCTGAAATCAACTGCTTGAACGGAGGATGTGTAAAAGATAAAACATGCGTCTGCAAGGATGGCTATGATAGAGAATGCTGCGAGAACCGAGGTAAATTTGTTTAAGAATGTTAATGATTTGCAAATGAGTATTTTAGAACTAAATATAACCCACTATGTGTCAGTGATTCCATGAAGTGAAGTGACTTTTACTTCCTTCTTTAACTAGGCACGATCTAACAATTGGGTGAAATTCGAATATGCCTTGCGGCAGTGCTTGTATTCGCGTTGTGAGTTTTCAGGCAAACTTTTTCTAGCTCAGATAAGTGGAATATCCGTGAAACTTGGATGGGTTTGTTTCATCACATGTCACCAATACAAGACTCAAATGCAGAAACGCATCCGCTCTCAAATTTCCTCCTTTAACTCTTTGACTGGAAGAAAATCTAGGCCCTTAAGACTGTGCAAGGGTGCAGCTAAGTAAACTAGCTAGATTGTTGAGCCTCACTTCACTTAACATATTATTGGCTTTAGTCTTAATCAATTGCTGCCAACTCTGGTAAAAATGTTAAAGCTAAACGTTTTTCATTCATAAACGAACTGTTCTCGGCCTTGAAAAGCATGCACTAACAAATAACAAAAATCACTTCTGTTGGTCTGAGAGGGTGAGAATTTTTTAAATTCTGCTGAAATCTCCCCGAGTTTCCGTTTAATCGTTTTTCTCTCCCAATACTTACTTACAGTCGTATTCCCACATTGTGTTGGAATTGCACCAACTGACTGTCAACTTACCTCCTGGTCTAAGTAGGGAGCCTGTTCGGTAATGTGTGGGGAGGCAGGAACACAGGTTAGCCATCGCTACCGAATAACTACTGAGAAATGTGGAGGTACATGCCGCAGAGGATCTAACGTGACAATGACGCGCGCCTGTATTCAGCCCATTCGCTTAAATGGAGGAAGCTTTCATAAAGGACAATGTTTTTGCAAAGGGGGATACACCGGTGTGTGCTGTGAAGAGGGAAGGAATGAAAATGAATCAATTAAAATTAGGCAAAATCGCACAATAATTGTAGACAACATGTTTTCTTACCTAAACACAGTCGCAGGAATTCGCAGTTCAGTTATTACGACGATAAAAGAAAGTTGGCCAAAAACATAAAGAGATATAAAAAAGGTAGCATTAAATAAATTTTGAATTTTTGGTCTCAGTTGGGTACTATAAACTGTTATTTTTCCCAATTTCTATTTTTGCAGGGTATCGTTAAGATCTGTATTTTCATGCTTTGTGCATTTGCATATTTTCATAGGCGGATCTCCTCCATCAAATGGGGAAAAAGTTGGAGTTATCTTACTTTCCATTGGCGGTCTTTTGGCCTTTATCACTTTGATCACATTATTCTGCAAGTCAAGCAACAGAGTCGGCGTGGAAGGGAACAACGCTGGTGCTTGAAGGGTGCTGTGGATGTACATTTACAGAATGTAAACAACTATTGTTAATCAGATACAATGAAAATATATGAAGTTCATATATTTTCAACTGCGGTATTAGATCCCGTACAGGCCTGATTTTTTCAGGTCTGATTTTCGCTATTGCTTAAATAGCGCTATCTACTGCGAGGATCATGCATCATACGTAACTATTGTTAAATCAAGATAGAAACGTGTTTACCGCTAAAGAACGGCGAAGTGATCAACTATTGCGGTTCTTTCCCAGACTAGACCCTTGGAATTTGTCACAAGTAGTATTAACAGCTATTCACCGAAGTGAAGGCGGCTCGTAGTGGATTTTATTTACCGGGCTGCGAAGCGGCGAGGTAAATATCCACCACCAGCCACCGACACTGAGGTAGCTTGTTGCTATACTCCGAGTAATTGCTTTAATACATGTTAAATCAGTGAGGTAATAGAACTCAAATAGATGATTTTAAGTCATGCATTTATTCCTAAAACGATTAACTAAGCTGAGCTTAAACTCCATGTTGAATAAAGGATCTTATCTTACCTTTTATTTGGTTACTTTTCTCTTTCTTTCATCCATTTGGAAATGGCATGTTAATGTAACACACTTATTCGCTGTTAGAGCTCCCTCGTGAATCACGCCCTTAATTACAGTCATCGTGATCAACATTTATACGTGTTTAGAGTTCAGGCATCAAAACTGAGCCAGAAGATGCTCGAGAGCTTATCTATATCAATTTGTAGTAAGAAAGATTTGATTATTACCATGCATTGATAAGAAATATAAACTTATTTCAAACTTTCTTTATCGACTATCATGCCCAATTTCAACTCTATGAACGGTTGGAAATTAATTTGCGTTCTCTCAGCCATTGAGTCTTCTAAAATGCAGGTACATCATTAGTCATATTTACTTTGCCTTAGTATGTCTGATATTCTTGGAGTGCCCAATCGTTTAATCCCCCAAACCTTTGATCCCTTATAATGACTAGCATCTAATATCTCCTTACAAGCTCACCCCTGAATCCCACATAATGGTCATAGATAAAGAAAATGATCATTCACGAAAGAAGCTCATGATTGCCAAACAAATTCTCCTTATCAACACCTTAAGAAATGTATAATAAACAGTATGGAGAACATGGATACTGATACGTATGATGCACGATCCTCACAGTAGAGAGCACTATTTATGCTATAGCGAAAATCAGACCTGAAAAAAATCAGGTCTGATAAATAAAGTTCAAAGGCCTGTACGGGATTCGAACCACTGACCTCTGCGATACTAGTGCAGCGCTCTACCAATTGAGCTAACAAGCCAACTGGGAGCAGGCCGTTAAATTGATTCGTAATAAACCCCGTGATGATAAATCAGATATGATGAATATATGAAGTTCATATATTTTGAACTGCGGTTATAGATAGATACGTATGATGCACGATCCTCGCAGTAGATAGCGCTATTTATGCAATAGCGAAAATCAGACCTGAAAAAATCAGGCCTGTACGGGATTCGAACCACTGACCTCTGCGATACTAGTGCAGCGCTCTACCAATTGAGCTAACAAGCCAACTGGGAGCAGGCCGTTAAGTTGATTCGTAATAAAACTGTGATTCGTAATAAACCCGTACAGGCCTGATTTTTTTCAGCTCTCTACTGCGAGGATAGTGCATCATACGTATCTATAGCCACAGTTCAAAATATATGAACGTCATATATTCATCATATGCATTCTGATGTTAGGGTGCAAAAGGCGAAGAAACGTCTTGGTGTAATCATTCAATAACCACAGGTCTCATCGGGTGACAGTGTTGCAATGAAACCTCTAGCCGTGAATATCCAGCCACTGTTTACAATTCTTTGTAAACTTACTGCGCAGCAAACACGGAATATGGAGCTCAGGTTCGGCAGCAATCATTTGTCTCAAACATAATATATGACGAGCCTTCCACAAGACGAAGCTCAAATTCTGATGGTTCAGTTGATAAAAACTCTATGTTTCAAACTCATTAGATCTCGTTGACATTTTGAGATACGCATGTTCGTCAGCTGGATAGCATTTGGTTGGCTGTTTGCGGTCTTAAGAGCTCATGAAGGTGATCACTTTTTCTCAGTTGTTCGAAACAAACTCATTGTTTTCCTAGAGAGTCCGTTTGGAGGAACGTTTTTCTTACTCAGATCTCAATTTCAGTTTGGTTTTTCACTGAGTCAGTCAGTTAGAATGCCTACAGGATAAGTGATCCTTTCCTATTTCCGGGATCAAATTCGGGAACGATCACACAACCAAAAGCAAGTCAGGCTTGGAGATAAAGAGGGCCTTTGTTTTATGTATCAACACGAAGGTATATTTCCAACCTGATCCTTGTTAAACTGAGTTCAGAAAAGTTAAGAAATATGGATGAAGTATGTTACGGTATGCCTTTGCTAAAGGACTAATTAAATAATTCCCCTACAAGAGCGTGGAATCTAGATGTTGCCATGGGATAACAGGGTTTGTTTTGAAATATACGTCTCTTGAATAAATAAGGTGGCAAAGTCCAAAATTCTGTTTGTGATGTTGCCATGACTGTAACCCTCTTAAATCAGAAAACACATATTGCATAATACTAATCCTGAGTTGATTTTATTGGGCAGTTAAAATCGGTAAGATTTATCATTACCAGTGACATATTTGATCAAAATTCTGAAGCCTACTTATACGTAGAAAGTCATATAATGTGTCATATCTTTAATCCCCTTGTCTTTAAGCCGTTCAAAGTGGACCCAAACGTAGCAAGATAATTTAATTTGTTTATAACAACTAAGTTGATAATGTAAAATGGCCACCGTAATAAGTTTAAAAACTGACTTTTCGAGCGTTAGCCCTTCGTTAGAGCAAATTTTGCAATTTGAATGTTCACCTCTCCGTTATCGCTAGAAAGACGAAATTCATATTGTTAAATGACCCAAATGCATATGACAGCGTCTATCCCTCATGTCCCGCCAGTAAATTAAATCTAATTTACAACTTCCTTTCCATGACAGAAATCCATTGTTGAAATGCGAGAAGGGAAGAAATCGTTTCTTAGAAGCCGAAACGGAGCTACTTGTATGTACTTTACCAAAAATACCTCTTAAAATGTTTGCATACAGTTTTACAGTTTATCAAACTTAGAGAGCTCAACTGTCCTACATTGATTATGGAAATGCAATCAGCGCGTTAAAACTTAAAAAATGTTCATTACGAACTAAATGTGCCAAAACTCAATGATATACAGTCAATATACCCCACGAAAACTGACATATCTGTTGGTCGCCTACTTTTGGTTAAGTATTTTGTCGTTAGTAGTTGCAGGTCACGCAAGCTGGAAGTTCTTGTCCTTTGCTTTAACGATTTTATTTTGAAAGTCAGCATTGTAAACTACAGATCAGTCGAACTGCAATTTCAATTTAAAGTGAGCTATATATCGGTATAGGCACCAACTCCCAATAAAACGTCGTCATAACATTTTTAACTACAGTCGCAGTTCAATTTCTTTGCGATGAATTCCAACTCAGCAAATAAAGGGTTACTAAGCTGTTCTAGATAGCTTCCACAGCGTCGTGCAACTGAACCCTAAGTGGGAAAATTGATCTGCTTAATTTTGTGGCAACGGTATTAGCAGTCTCGTACATCAAATAAAATGAAACTACCCCGCTAGGTTAGCTCAAGATAAGTGCGAGTTTGAGCCTTGGTCTACGTTTCCAAAAAAAAATAATATACATTTTGAGGAACGTTTTCGAAATCTTATATTTTATTCTGTCGTCCTTTTTTTCCGGATTAATTAGGAAACGAGCTCTAACTGCGTTGTAAACTAATCTTTTGTAGAGTAAACCAGCCTTTGATTGGGAGGTTAATGATCGATAGATGACTGGAAACAACCAATCACATATCGTAATTTAAGAGGTGTGCGTAAAACAATTGCACGATGTCAGAATCGCTCCTAGCAATGTCTTCCTGTCTTTCACAATGATATCACTTGTCAAACAGTTGAGGTATGAGAATGACCTCCTTGTGAATATCGCACGGGCACTGATACAGAGTCCTGTTTACTCAGTATTGGGCTCGTTTACATCCGTGTTTGCGACACTTAGCTGTGAACGGCAGTTCCATAGCGTACACCAACGATGTTTTCGGTAAAAATTTTCATTTTGATAATGCTGCTGCTGTGGTTCTTTTTCACTTCTGACTGTGACGCATGGCGAAGACGCCGTCGTCGTCGTCGTCGATGTACAAAACAAAACTGCGATGTCATGTCTTGGTCGCACTGGAGTTTTTGTACTGCAGACCGATGTGGAGAGCGAGGCTCTCAAGTCGATCAAGAATGATAGTATCGCAGCCTTCTTGTGGTGGAACAGCATGCCCTGACAACCTCTTCGAAACTCGGCAGTGCTATGGGAGTAAGGCAGTCGACTGTGAACTAAGCTACTGGTCAGAGTGGAGCGGTTGTACAACTCCTTGTGGCGTATCAGGAACACAGACAAGCTCTCGTCACCGAATTACTACAGAGCAATGTGGCGGTACATGTTCATCTTCCCTCAGGAGAACGAGATCGTGCCCACATCCCGGCTGTTTTAATGGCGGAAGTCTAAGAGATGGAGCATGTTTCTGTAAAGAAGGGTTTTTCGGGGATTGCTGCCAGAAGCAAGGTAATTAGTGGAAGAAAACTGAAAACTTTAAGCCACCTATCGTCACACACACACACATGCATACACACACACAACATTCATACACACACCCACACACAAACACACACACACAACATTCATACACACACGCACACATACACACACACACACACACACAACATTCATACACACACACATACACACGGCACACATACACACACACACACACGCACATACACACAAACACACACACACACACACACACACACACACACACACACACACACACTACATTCACACACATCTTGCAGTGATAAGACAAAATAGCATTCATACACAACAGCAATGATAAGACAAAATAACCAATCCGGAAGACAAATCTTCGATTAGGTAATATTAATGGAAACTTTATTTATGTTTTTAAATGTGCAATTGTAAATCTCACCACGTATAGGCAATTTACAAATGCTGCTTGAGATTGGCTTATTCAACACACACACAAAAATCAAAATTGCATCAAATCTGGGTTGTCCCAATTCCTATTTCTACAACAAAAGACGTAATATGTTGCTCTAATAGCTATATTTATCATTTTCTTGATTATGTAAAGTTGCTGCTTTTTGGCAATGCCTATGTCATTCATCATGCCTAAGAACGTAGAGCATTCATCTGAGAAAACGCCAAGGGAGCTCATGGAGAGATTTACAAATTTTACACATCTGAAAGTTCTACTCATTTCGTTTATCAAGTTCCGATATTTTTCTTTTTTACGTACTGCATTGTTGTACAAGTTAGATTCGAAACCAACTGTTAATTCTAGAACATATAGGCACTTGGACTGAAATTGTGAGTTCTACCCCTCCATCACTGAGAAGTTGCTTTCCAAAGCACTAGATTTTGCCTCTAAGTACTGCCCAATCAAAAGCCATGAGCGTGAAATCATCTTGCATGCAAAACGATGTCTGCTATTTAACGATGATCGCCCATGGGAGAAAAAATCTGCCAGCAACCTCTTTGATGTTGGCATGGGGTCCTTCGATGGAGCGGAAACGTGTGAGCTGGTTGGATGCTTTCTCTTATCAATTCTTACTGAGAAGTATGGTAAAAATATCGGTTTATACCGGGATGATGGTTTGGCTGCCCTCAATGGAACACCGCAGGAAATAGAGAATATCAAGAAAGGTTTTTACAAAGTCCTCCGCGACAATGACTTAAAAATCACAGTCGAGGCTAACATCACCAAAACCAAAATTCTAGACGGCACGCTTGACCTCTCAAGTGGGAAGTATTACCCTTTTACTAAGGAAGGCAACATCCCCCTGTACGTGAATAAACTGACCTACAGCTGTATGGGCAGCATTAAAACTGTCATAACAAAATCTGAAATCCGGAAACTCGCACGCACTAATGATCGAGCTAGGAAAAGCTGCAACTGTAGAAAACCTGACATATGCCCCATGGATGGAAGCTGTAACATGGAAAGCATAATTTACCATGCAGAGGTCACCACAGAAACCACAAAAGAAACGTACATTGGTCTCTGTGACACCGCTTTTAAAATGCGTTACAGGAACCACTTGTGTTCATTCCGAAACGAACGTTACAGGCATGCTACTGAGCTTAGCAAATATATATAGAGTCTTAAAGATAAGGACACTAAGTTTAATATTAAGTGGCGCAAGGTGAAACAAGCTAGTTCGTATTCCAATGTAGCTAGTAGATGCAATTTGTGTTTGTGGGAGAAATATTTTATCATTTGTAAACCGCAAATGGCAAGTTTAAACAAAAGAAATGAGCTGAGATCAGGTTGCAGACATGCCAGGAAATTCCTGTTAAAGAACGTAACGTTACGATAGCGCGTGCAGTATGTTGAGCGCGCATGTACACATTGTTCTGTCTTTTAAATTTCGATGGATTGTAACCGTTATTTCTGGCAGTTGCCTGACGATTGCTTCGCAAGAGGCATAAAACTCAGAGTTGCAGTAAAAGTTCAAGTAACCTAAATCTTGAGGTATAATTATCAATAGCTCTAGCCCTGCTATTGAGCACTTTTTAGTAGATGATGATCTCATTCCGCTATTTCGGTTACATATATATATATAGGGCTAGAGCTATGGTCCAGACATGACTCAGGCGCTGTTTTCTGTATTTGGGGAAATAAATATATCTTATCAGACGTTTTGTTGTGTAGTATCGCTGAGTATTTTTGCGAATTGTGCAAATTTACGAGTTATGTAAATTTTGCGGATATTTCTGGAGTACAAACATCGCGTGATATTTGTAATCATTTCTCACGTTATATGCACTCTACGAAGCACAGTTGGATAATAAAGGCTCATACTAGGCGAAAACAAAATCGCAATTACTTGTATCTTTACTTTTTAGCTATTGTTTTTTCATTCGATTATCTGTTTATAAAGCCACAGATATCGTGAGCTCCGAAAATATGCAAATGAGTTTACGTTACGCAATAGCAGAAATATATGGAATTGTATGGCAAAAGACGGCCGCGCTATCGACATAAAAAAATCTATACTTTACTACCGTGTAAAAGTAATGCAAGCGATTATCGTCGATTATCGCGCTTTCTTCTTCCGATACCGATATAATGTCTTTCCAGCGATTTATCGCTGAGTCAGGGATGAGCCATTGCGATATATTATGGAAGTGCAATGATTATGAACTTTTTCAGATATTTCGAATAAAGCGTTATGACTGATCGCACCTTTTTTAAGATTATTTGCTCTCGATCAAGATTTTCCTTCTCTATCAATGAATCTCTGGTGTAAATGGGAGCGTGATGGGTATTCTGGGATTCTCTTACACCACGTTCGCTTTTGATTGTTGTGGCAAATGGCGGAAATAGCAAGAGATACGTTACCTTCTGGTTTTGATGAGCAATTTTTGAATGAGGTTGAAGACAAACTGATTTGTTCGATATGTCATTTAACGTTAAAAGACCCAGTTCTCACAAGATGTGGACACAGATTCTGTAAGGGATGCCTCGACGAGCATTTCAGAAGGTAATGTTTTGATGCTTACAAATCAAGCATATCCGTCCATGGAAGATCGAGAACTTCAGAAATCTTTCGTTTAGTTGATTTTTTATAACATGTAATTTGTGTTTCTAGGAATATTTATGTAAAATATGGTATGGTTTTCATCGACAGGTCCTTTTCTAATATATAGAGGTAGAAATTTCGTGTTCGCCATCGCAGACTGTCTATCAATCTCAATAGCGTTAAGTTCATTACGCATATGTTTTGCATCACACTGTAAATCTTGAATACTTTTCATCAATAATTTGTCATTTCGCCGATTTAAATAGAGTACTTCAAGAAAAATCATAAAAATGCTTTGTTAAAACGAAATGGATCTTTATACTCATCATTTTTCTCTGAATGCGTCGAACACTTACTCGTGGTCTCTCCAGATCTCATAAAGAGACATCCCGATCGTTCTCAGAGCGACTGAGTCGATCAAGAACATACAACGGACTAGTTACCGAGAAAATCATTAGCAGAGCGAGGCAATTATGTCTGTGTTTTAACTGTATCATTCCTTTGATGGGCTACTGATGGTTGCTATAATTTAAAAAATCTGATTTTGTTTTCTTTATTTTGTTGTCATTATTGATATTTTTTTTAGGCAAGAAATTGAAGGCCGAAGTCTAACTTGTCCTGCGGACAGAGACGCTTTGGACAAAGAGCGGGTAATGATTTTATCTTAATGCCTTCCAGAATAAACTTTACGTTGAGAAATTAATTTTTATAAATATGCAGCGAATTAAGTTTGCAGCTCATGCAATTATGAGCTACGGCAGTTCATGCATGAAGCAGAAGACGAGTATTTCTAGGCTTTTCTCGTCTACCAAATTTACAGAACTGACTCATCGAATCAGTTGTCTGTGTAATATTCCCTAGTCAGATTAAATCAATTCAACGAGGTCTATACAGGCCTTTTTTCCTTAATTTGTCTCTAACAAGGTTAATGTTCGCTAACGCCCAAAGGCTACCTTAATGTAACTGGTGTACCATGGAGTTTTTTTTTTGCAAATTCATTGATAAAAGTTTTTATCCGAGGTAATTTCAATCTTTGAAAAAATTAGACAGGGTTATTAAGTTCTCCCTCGAATTGCCTTCTTGCCTTTTTGCCAGAGGAAAAAAAGTGGGTCTAGTACGATTGTCCCAAGTTAGCTACTGGATGGCACTAAGATAGCAATTTATGCTGGAAATTACAATACTGATATTTAGTATTCAACTACGCGTCGTAGAGTTTAGATGTCACGCGATATTTGTACTCCAGAGAACTGGTTAGACAGGTCTTCTCGCATCGCTCAGGCGACGAGTTGGATTAAAGTTATAAAAAAAAAAAAAAAAAATGGCGGATAATAGAAATAATTTTTCTTACGACGAAGAGTTCGAATGGCTGACGAATATTAATCTAAGTTTATTAGGTAAATCGAACGAAGAAAAGCAGTTAGACGACAATTAAATTTCATCATTTATTCAAGAAAATAGAAACAGCAACACGACAAAGCGTCAATTCCGTTCCGCTTTGCACAGTTCTGTCACGCACTCCCCATAAATAAATATCCGCGAAACTCGCCCGCACAGAAATAATAATTTGGTGTGTTGGATAATAGATAACTTATTAAACGTTTTGGTGTGTCGTATCGCTGAGTATTTTTGCTCGTTATTAGTATTTTGACTCGCCCTGCGGGCTCTTCAAAATACGGCACAACTTGTAAAAATACTCAAAGATACTACACAACAAAACGTCTTATAAGATATATATATATATATATATATATATATATATATATATAATTATACCTCAAGATTTAGGTTACTTGAACTTTTACTGCAACTCTGAGTTTCATGCCTCTTGCGAAGCAATCGTCAGGCAACTGCCAGAAATAACGGTTAATAAATTATAATAAATAAATTAGTAAATTTATAAATTAATTAATAAATAAATTGGTTATTTCTGGCAGTTGCCTGACGATTGCTTCGCAAGAGGCGTAAAACTCAGAGTTGCAGTAAAAGTTCAAGTAACCTAAACTTGAGGTATAATTATCCATAGCTCTAGCCCTGCTATTGAGCACTTTTTAGTAGATGATGTTCTCATTCCGCTATTTTGGTTATATATATATACATATATATATATATATATATATATATATATATATATATATATATATATATAACTGCAGACAGTGCACACTGTTTCGACCTATGTGGGTCTCATCAGTGCAGTGCAGACACTGGGCCAAGCTCTGGAATAAACCATTGCCTGGGCGCTACACTTGTGGGACCAAGTGCAGACACGTTGCCATGCGAGAGTGCTCAAATCACAACTAAGGTGATGAGCTTCGCCCGAAGGCTAATATATATATATATATATATATATATATATATATAATAATTGATTATTATCCATGGCTCTAGCCCTGCCATTGAGTACTTTTTAGTAGATGACGATCTCATTCCGCTATTTTGGTTATATATATATTTAGGTTACTTGAACTTTTACTGCAACTCTGAGTTTTACGCCTCTTGCGAAGCAATCGTCAGGCAACTGCCAGAAATAACGGGCTTATCAGCAACGAATTGGGTTATTTGGTCCAAGACATTTAATTGCTACTCAGAGTTTCATGCTCCATCAGGAGCCATCATCAGGCAACTGCCTGAAAAACGGTTACATTCAAAGTTATTAAAAAAAAAACGGTTACATTCAAAGTTATATGAAAAAAACGGTTACATTCAAAGTTTTGAAAAAACGTGTGGCGCGCGCTAATAATGTGATGACATTTTTAGCAGAAACTTCCCAGAGTGTCTATAGGACGATGGTAATTCATTTCGGTTGTTTAAGGTTGACATATCGGGCTTACGCAAAATAAAATACTTCTCCCACAAACACGAATTACAATTCTTGGCGACGTTTGAGAAAGATTTTGCCCGTTTTACTTTGCGCCATTTCATGTTGTACTCAATGTTTCGGTCTTTCAGGTTCCAAATATCATTACTAAGCTCAGTTGCGTTTCTATAACGTTCATTACAGAATGAGCAAATGTGGTTTCGATATCTTAATTTGAATGGAATATTTCGAAATAGGCAACGTAGGATCCATGACAGTGCTCGACAATGAAGGAGCCATTACAGTAGCAAATGGACTACTCAAGTGACGCACATATGGATTTTAATACAGCCTGTTTCGTAGACCAACAAAAGTTGATCCACTCATCAGTTAAACTCCATACACACTGAGGCATCGTGACGGTTAACTCTAACACAGCAACGTGATCACATGGCATTGTTTAAAAATTCAAATCTTGAAAACCGTGCGCGCGCCGATAATAGCGTTAAGAATACCTGAGAATATATTTTCGCCGATGTCTACAATTGGATATTATTTCACTTCGCTTGTTTAAAGAGGCTTCATGTGGATAAGACAAGATAAAAAATTTCTCAGTAAGGCATAAATTGCAACGTTTTGTGGCATTGGAATATGATCTAGCCCTAGCAATAATTTTCCATGAAATCGAATAGTCTTCCCTCTTCTCCTTTAGTTTCCACAGGTACTTGCTCAGCTCTGTGTCATTTCGCCGTCTCTCGTGGTTGAACGACATTTGGTGGTTGCGCCATCTAGTCTTAAAATCTGTCGCTGTGAGGCCAACGTACGTTTTAGTTTCTTCCTTGGTATCGACTGTGGCTTGGTAGACGACCTCGCTTTGCAAACATTCCCCTCCTAAAGGGCATTCGTTTTCGTTCCTGCAGTTGCACAATCTTTGGGGGCGGCTATCTTCGGACATATTTGCGTTCCTGATTGTGGCTTTGTTATGCCCGTCTATGATCTGTTTCATATTTGGTGTGCATGAGTAGCTCAGTTTAATGGTGTTTCTATTGAAAATTTTCCTCAGTTTGTGGGTGACTGGAAAGCACTTGTCAATAAGGTTAATGAACGCTCTGCCAATGTTGGTCTGTACGTTTCTGTTAAATGGTGGGTTAAACCAAATTATGTTCCTTCGCCTTTTGGTTTGGTATTGCGGTCGGTGCGGTTCCGGTTCAGTGAAGTGCAGCTTGTATGTGTAGCCACTCTTGTGTAACGCGTCTTGGTAGGGAGGTGCGGCTTTGTTAAACATGTCTTCGTCAGAAGAGATTTCAGAAAGTCTTTTATTAACTGCTTCGGGGATGTTTCGTAGTATGCAAGGTGGGTGGTTAGACTTGCTGTGTACGTATAGATGGGTAGTTGCTGGTTTGGAATAAGGTCCGAATCTGCCGGTTATCAGGTCAAGCGTTACATCGAGAAAGTTGATGATTTTCTTGTTTGCCTCGATGGTAATTCTAAGGTTGTTTTGGGCAAATATCGTGCAAATCTGTCTCTTAATTCTCTCCACTCTTTGGGGTGTTTGGTTTATAACTGCAAGGCCGTCGTCACGGTAAAGTCCGATGTTAATTTCTGGTATAGTCGCAAGCTGTGATAGGAGGTAGCAGCCGACTAGTTCACATGTCTCCGCTCCATCATAACTTCCCATGGTGACGTCGAAAAGGCCGTTGGAATTTTTCTTCTGCCAAGAGGTCCCATTGCTAAATAGTAGTGATTCTTTAGCAAGCAGGACGATTTGGCGATCATCTGAGGAGATGGTCGTGTAGTTAGACGCGAAGTCGAGGGCACGTCCAAGTAGATCTTTCGTTATTGAGGGGTAGAATTCTACAACATCGAAGCTGATGAAAGCAGATTCGCATTTATTTGGTAAGTTTTTGAACCACTGCAGCACAGAGGATGTGTTCTTCCATTGATTAACGCCTGTTGCATTTACAAGTTTCTGGTTAATATTTTTAAATATATTTTTATTTTTTTATATTTATATTTTTTTTATATTTATTTTTTTAATATTTTAACCAGAAACTTGTAAATGAGACGGAGACATGTGAACTAATCGGCTGCTACCTCCTATCACAGCTTGCGACTATACCAGAAATTAACATCGGACTTTACCGTGACGACGGCCTTGCAGTTATAAACCAAACACCCCAAAGAGTGGAGAGAATTAAGAGACAGATTTGCACGATATTTGCCCAAAACAACCTTAGAATTACCATCGAGGCAAACAAGAAAATCATCAACTTTCTCGATGTAACGCTTGACCTGATAACCGGCAGATTCGGACCCTATTCCAAACCAGCAACTACCCATCTATACGTACACAGCAAGTCTAACCACCCACCTTGCATACTACGAAACATCCCCGAAGCAGTTAATAAAAGACTTTCTGAAATCTCTTCTGACGAAGACATGTTTAACAAAGCCGCACCTCCCTACCAAGACGCGTTACACAAGAGTGGCTACACATACAAGCTGCACTTCACTGAACCGGAACCGCACCGACCGCAATACCAAACCAAAAGGCGAAGGAACATAATTTGGTTTAACCCACCATTTAACAGAAACGTACAGACCAACATTGGCAGAGCGTTCATTAACCTTATTGACAAGTGCTTTCCAGTCACCCACAAACTGAGGAAAATTTTCAATAGAAACACCATTAAACTGAGCTACTCATGCACACCAAATATGAAACAGATCATAGACGGGCATAACAAAGCCACAATCAGGAACGCAAATATGTCCGAAGATAGCCGCCCCCAAAGATTGTGCAACTGCAGGAACGAAAACGAATGCCCTTTAGGAGGGGAATGTTTGCAAAGCGAGGTCGTCTACCAAGCCACAGTCGATACCAAGGAAGAAACTAAAACGTACGTTGGCCTCACAGCGACAGATTTTAAGACTAGATGGCGCAACCACCAAATGTCGTTCAACCACGAGAGACGGCGAAATGACACAGAGCTGAGCAAGTACCTGTGGAAACTAAAGGAGAAGAGGGAAGACTATTCGATTTCATGGAAAATTATTGCTAGGGCTAGATCATATTCCAATGCCACAAAACGTTGCAATTTATGCCTTACTGAGAAATTTTTTATCTTGTCTTATCCACATGAAGCCTCTTTAAACAAGCGAAGTGAAATAATATCCAATTGTAGACATCGGCGAAAATATATTCTCAGGTATTCTTAACGCTATTATCGGCGCGCGCACGGTTTTCAAGATTTGAATTTTTAAACAATGCCATGTGATCACGTTGCTGTGTTAGAGTTAACCGTCACGATGCCTCAGTGTGTATGGAGTTTAACTAATGAGTGGATCAACTTTTGTTGGTCTTCGAAACAGGCTGTATTAAAATCCATATGTGCGTCACTTGAGTAGTCCATTTGCTACTATATATATATATATAACTGCAGACAGTACTGTTTCGGCCTTCTGGGCCTCATCAGTGCAGTGCTAATGCTGGGATGGGGGAGAACCGAGACGGTCACCCCAAACGACCCAACCTTTGTGGTATCGTCTAAGCCATGCCAGAGTGCTCAAACTAGAGTAAACCAGCGAGCATGCGCAATTGCAACGGCAATGACTCATCCTAGATAGAGTGCTCAATTTGGACATGAAAGCAAAGCTTTGTATGCCAAAGAGCTATTATATATATAACCAAAACAACGGAATGAGATCATCATCTACTAAAAAGTGCTCTATAGCAGGGCTAGAGCTATGGATAATTATACCTCAAGAATTAGGTTACTTGAACTTTTACTGCAGTAAAAGTTCAAGTAACCTAATTCTTGAGGTATAATTATATATATATATATATATATATATATATATATATATATATAACTGCAGACAGTACTGTTTCGGCCTTCTGGGCCTCATCAGTGCAGTGCTAATGCTAGGATGGAGGAGAACCAATATGGTCACCCCAAACGATCCAACCTTTGTGGTATCGTCTAAGTCATGCCAGAGTGCTCAAACTAGAGTACACTAGCGAGCATGCGCAATTGCAGAGCAATGACTCATCCTAGTTAGAGTGCTCAATTTGGACATGAAAGCAAAGCTTTGTATGCCAAAGAGCTATATCTAACTGCAGACAGTACTGTTTCGGCCTTCTGGGCCTCATCAGTGCAGTGCTAATGCTAGGATGGAGGAGAACCAATATGGTCACCCCAAACGATCCAACCTTTGTGGTATCGTCTAAGTCATGCCAGAGTGCTCAAACTAGAGTACACTAGCGAGCATGCGCAATTGCAGAGCAATGACTCATCCTAGTTAGAGTGCTCAATTTGGACATGAAAGCAAAGCTTTGTATGCCAAAGAGCTATATCTAACTGCAGACAGTACTGTTTCGGCCTTCTGGGCCTCATCAGTGCAGTTTTTTTTTATGTTTAAGGTGGACGGCCGGGCCCCCGATGAAGGGCGTGTGCAATGCCCGCCGACCAACAGGACTAATCCCACCCATGGCTTGCGTGCAATGCCTTAGGGTTGGGGTCCACCAGAAACGAGGGTCACCAGACACCAAACTCGCTGGGGAATCGAACCCCACCTCAACAAAAATTAACACACTCACACCAAAAATTGAACACACACACTCGATAACTTAAATAACTTAAACTACTTTTTAGTTTTCATTTTTAGGTTTTAAATTTTTAAACTAATATTAAACTATTTCCTCGGAGTGTACTTTAGCACATGTCTAGGAGGACCATTTTGCGGGTTGAGAACAAAGGCAATTGAACCAGGAGGAACTTGAAGGTGTGATGTTAACCGTAGGAGGTCTACTCTATCACCTGAAAGGCCAGGAGGTGTGGATAGCAATTCGAGAATTTCACTTCTGGACTTGGAAGAAATGACCGACGTAACGGAGGGTGGCACGGTTATCTTATTAGCGACTGGTACGGAAATCGACTGGGTTGTATCCGTTGTAGCAGGCTTCTTTACAGTTCCTTTTGAAACCGGAGAAGTCTGGGGAGCAGCGCGTTTACGGGAGACATTGTCTGATGGTACTTGGTCAACCGATGTGCAGGTTGGAAAACGGTCCTCGCTGGCCTCAAGGTTATAATCGCACTCTTCAGACTCAGCAACAACGTCATTAGGGACGGGAGCAATTGTCTCAGCTGTCACATCATTTTCTTGAGCTACAGACGAGGGTATGTCCATCTCTACTGATGTGTCTACAGCAGGTTGAGCACCCACGGTCGTCTGACAGTTCCTAGCTAGATGTCCACCTTGACGGCATCGGAAGCATTTGCCCCTAAGGGGACACTCCGCCGACTTATGACCAACTTTATGACAAGTAGTACACTGGAGGGGTTGCCCCCTATACCAAATTTTACAGCGGACGCCACGGATAGAAATAAACGGTGAAATGACATTCCTAATAACCATTTGGACAATGCGTGACCCGGTGGACACTGAAGGCCTTCCGGGCCAAACCTGATTGCGAACAGATTTGACCGTACCATATGCAGACAAAGCTGTGCTGATGGCGTCGTTTGATCCCTCAAAGGGAAACCAAGAGACTACAACAGTAGTAAGCTGGGGAGGAGGAGGAGGGGGTTTAACCACCCTACACTCTACATCACCCAACTTGATGACACCTAGCTCCTCAAAAAATAACTTAGCAGCATCGCCGTTCTCAGCAAAAGTGACTCTCGCAACACGGCCAGGACATGCCTGCACCGCAGCCACCCGATGGTCAGACTCACGGTCAAAAAAACCCAGCAACAAACCAACCGCTTCCGAGAAAAGTACCTCCTCAGGGAGCCCCTGACAGTCAACGTCGATGGTCCTATTAAAGGACACGACCATGCTGAAACTCGGACCCAACCCAAAGACAAGTCAGAGGGATGGGTGACCGAAACAGAGAAAAAGCAAAAAGGAAAGCAAGTTCGGATCGACCGAGAAATCCAAAAAAAGGGATGGGCGACCAAAACGGAACCAAAGAAAACAACCACTGCCAGGGAGGAAAAAGTCGCAAGTTTTCCCTCCCGGCAGGTACTCACTTATCCAACTCAGACCTCGAAAAACACCAGAACCAACTTCAAACTACAAGAGTATGAAGCAACACTTACCATGCGAGACCTGGGCCTCATCAGTGCAGTGCTAATGCTAGGATGGAGGAGAACCAATATGGTCACCCCAAACGATCCAACCTTTGTGGTATCGTCTAAGTCATGCCAGAGTGCTCAAACTAGAGTACACTAGCGAGCATGCGCAATTGCAGAGCAATGACTCATCCTAGTTAGAGTGCTCAATTTGGACATGAAAGCAAAGCTTTGTATGCCAAAGAGCTATATCTCTTATTAGTACATATATACTAGCTATATCTCTTATTAGTACATATATACTAGCTATATCTCTTATTAGTACATATATACATATATGTACTAATATATATATATATATATATATATATATATATATATATATATATAACTGCAGACAGTGCACACTGTTTCGACTTATGTGGGTCTCATCAGTTTTTTTATGTTTAAGGCGGACGGCCAGGCTCCCGTGAGGGCGGTGCAATGCCTGCCGACCTAAATGTCTAATCCAAACCCGCCGCCAGAGTGCAAGGGCTTGAGGGTTGGGACCGCCATAAACGGAGGGCCCACCAGGACGCCAAACTCGCTGGGGGATCGAACCCCACCTCCCAGGTTAATCACACACTTTCAAAGATTAAACTCCCATGCTACGATTAGTGATAATGGTTAGTCAAAGCACCAAAATACCACACTCACGCATACCCGCTGACACACTTACCTACCACAGTAGGGACAAAAGCAAACAAAAACATGGACAAAACATGAATAGAACAGAACCACTGTGCAGTACACCAATGAAGGAGACCCAGCACAAGTGGCTACATGACAGACACAACAGGACTGAAACGGAACAAAACCCCTGTGCAGTACACCAATGAAGGAGACCCAGCACAAAAGGCAACATGACGGACACAGGAACACACGGGGGAGAAGGGGGAGAACTAAAGATTGAAGACCAGAGAGTTGCCTGAGACAGAAGCAATAACGCCACGAGCGCACCACTGTCTGTGGAAGAAGCGACGACGTCTGCTAGATTTGCACCGCCTGAAAGCTAGAGGTAGGTAAAACTTCAAGCGGGCTTTAATGGACGCAATCACCGCAACGGCACCAGGACGAACATTACGGAACCGGTAGTCGTTCCTACACAACCAAATACAGTACTTAGAAACATTAAGAAGGTAGACGAAACCCCAAGGGACAGAAATCAATTCACTCGTCTTAAACCCGAAAAGAACATGACGTAAAAGAATGACAGGACTCATAGGGGAGAAAACGAACAACAAAGACTGGACCCAGGAGAGAACACTCTGAGCAAGCGGACAATAGTAAAACAGATGCTCAAGTGACTCAACCTGGGGACCGCAAAAACAGAACGGAGAAACCGACAAACCAAAAAGAGAGAGGCGCCGAGCGGTGTACAGAACGCCATGCGCAATCTTCCAGTTAAGGTCGGTGACACGACGATCCAGGTCGAACATAGACAGGGTACGCCACGTGGCAGGCCAATCAAGATTAGGGAATTGAAGTTCATACTTGTACACACAACGGGGCTGGACCATGTTCTCAGAAAGGAGATACAAATAGCATGACTTAGAAGACATGCTGACAACAGGGGAACAGACCAAAGGAGACGAAGAAGCATAAACAAGGCAATCCCTGGACGTGGCAAAAGACCCATCAAGTTTCCGCCACGCTAGGATCAGAGACTGGTAGAATGGTGGCAAGGCTCTAGAGTCAACAGAAAAAGGGCGAGAAAAAGCAACGAGAGGTGAGACACCAAGGACAGACTGAAACCAAAACGACATCAGTGAGACCCAACTGGAGGGAGAGGAGGCAAACCTCCTCACCCATTGACCCAGAAGAGCCCACACCTTGAAGCGAACACTGACCACTGAAAAACCACCAAAAAGAGCTGGCTGCACTACTGCAGCGCGGGCGACGAGCTCCCGCTTGCCAGACCAAAAGAATGAAAACACAAGTCGAGTAAGCTCCGTCTCCACCCAAGCCGGCATGTGGATGAGTGACGCCACATACCAGACCCGAGAGAGGGCGAGAGCATTAATAACGAGAGCCTTGCCGCGAAAGGTCAGAACACGTGAACGCCAGGATTTGAGAACATGGTCCACCGCAGAAATGCGCGGGCGCCAATTATCCTCTTCCAGGTTACCAGGACCGATAAACACTCCAAGGACCTTGAGTTTCGAAGGTGTCCAATCGAAAGGGACGGGGGAGTCCGTACGGCCCCGCCAGCCGCCCAACCAAAGGCCCTTGGACTTTCCGAAATTGATCTTTGACCCGGACGCCCGCTCATACTGATGATAAACTTCCAGAGCAGCTTTGATCCCATCGTCGGATGTTAAAATTAACGACGTGTCGTCAGCATACTGAGATATGGGGGATAGTGGGGGACACCCCGGGAGGGAAAGGCCAACGATACGGGGGTTGGAGCGAATACTACAGGCAAGGACCTCCGAAACCAAAACGTACAACAGAGGAGACAGGGGACACCCCTGCCGGACACCTCGCGAGAGACCGAAAAACGGTGTCAGATGACCATTTACATTAATGGCACTTTGGACCTGCCTGTAGAACAAGTCTACCCAAGCAATGAATTGGGGGCCGAAACCCATGGGGACAAGGGTAGATCGCAGAAAGCCCCAATCCACCCGGTCGAATGCCTTTTCTTGGTCAAGAGATAAGATTGCAACCGCGGTGCCCGTAGACTCCGCATAACTCACAACATCACGGAGAAAGGTGACATTCTCCCCTATGAACCGACCCGGCACTCCACACGTCTGGTCCCGGTGCACGACCAGGTGAATGACACGGAGGAGCCGGCCAGCAATGGTTCGTGATGCCAGTTTATAGTCGACATTCAACAGCGAAATGGGACGCCAATTCTTTGGATCAAGACGATCCCCCTTTTTAAAAGACAACGAGATCACACCTCTACGCTGAGAGAGAGACAAAGAACCGGAGGAAAAACAGTCGTTAAGAACAGCTACGAGATCAGCACCGACTACGTCCCAGAAACGAAGATAGAACTCCGCTGGAAGGCCATCCAGTCCAGGAGCCTTGTTCCGCTTCATGCCCTTGAGAGCCTCATAGATCTCGAGGGGGGTGAGGAGGCCCTCACAACTATCAGCCCGATCTCGCGGAAGGACAGAAGACGGATTACCCAAAAGAGAAGATTGGATCAAAGTGTCAGTAGGAGAAGCCGTATATAAGTCGGAATAGAAAGAGCCGAGAGTGGCACACAAAGCAACAGAAGAAGAAACAATAGAGCCACCGGGCTCTCTCAGCGCAGAGATGCGGCGGTCGGCAGACCGCTTCTTTTCCAGGCGGAAGAAATAGGCCGAGGAGGACTCACCCTCCTCAACCCACTTAACTCTTGATCGCACTTGAGCACCCTTGGCAACGTAGGTGTCCATAGCTGCCAGATCCGCCAGCGCAGATCGGTAAGGGCCCGCGCAGGAGGTCATGCCAGCATCCAGCTTGGCCCGAAGATGATCGATCAAGCGAACGAGGGCAGCCCTCGATGCAGTTGTTTGAGATGACTTTTTGCGACAGTACCTGATGGTAAGGCCTTTTATCCGACCTTTCCCGCGGTCCCACCATTTGGCGAGAGAGGGGAAGCCAGGAAGGGTACGACGCCACGAAATCCACTCTTCCCTAACGAGCTGGCAATATTCCGGGTCATCTAACATGGATATGTTCAGTTTCCAGTAGCCTGGCCCAGGTGGGACGACGTCGGGAACAGAGACAGACAGCACTACTGCACTGTGGTCCGAAAAGGGGCAGCAGTACATAGCGCAAGAGGACACCGATGGGAGCCAGGCAAAGGGCACCCCAAACAGATCAATGCGCGACGCCAAACTGCCATCCCACCTGGTCCAGGTGAAATCCGAGGAGGAGGGATGGAGGTAACGCCACACATCCATAACACAACATGCCTCGAAAAGCTGGGCCAGCGAAGAGGAACTGTCTCTGTATGAACTTGCAGGTTCAGAACCACGCCGGTCAAGGGCTCGGTCAAAGACGGCGTTGAAATCCCCAGTAAGCACAGTAGGGACAGATGGATCGACTTTTGAATGGAGGTCATCAAGGAATTTATTCCGCGCAGGGTTGCAGTTAGGGGCATAGACACAGACCACACGGAAGACTTTGCCAAAGAGAGAGAATTCACATTGCAGATAACGACCATCGGCAGACCAGGAGTTTAGAAGAGATAAAGAAGAACGATAGAGAATAACACAACCACACGAGTGAACAGAACCAGGAGCCAACACAGACGAAAAGCCGGACGATGAAAACCACAAAGAACACTCAGCCAGAGTGACACAATGAGTTTCTTGCAGGCAGACAACATCAACCTTCACGGGGAGGGAACGCAACCACTGCAGAAAGCCAAACCTTTTAGACTGGTCCCGCAGACCATTACAGTTTAAGGTAAGGATGGAAAGAGCCATCACTGCGCACAAAAGGGAAGCCATCATGCTTAGGTCTTCTTCTTACCGCCCGAGGACCTCTTGCCAGCCTTACCCAATGATGCTGCAGATGGTTTTGCAAGCTTCTTACGCCGGGACAAAGCCGACGTAGCCGGAGGTTCTGGATCCGGGTCTTGGGGGGTTGACTCAGAACCAGCGTCCGATGCAGGCCTCTTACGAGTAGCCATGGCCGGAGCTGTATCCATTTCGGAAAGCTCGTCAGCCAGGGCCAAAGAGCTAACATTATTCTTACTGGTACCTTTACCACTAGAAGAGCCTTTTTTGGCATTCTTATCCTCTTTACTATTTACTTTAGCAGGGACCACACTTGCAGTTTCCCCTTTACTAGATAAATTATCAGTAGCGCTACCGTGATTAACGTTAACTACACTAATTGAATTAGGGGCACTGTCAGTACCACCATTTACTTCATTACTAGACACTAGTTCACTATCATTATTTTCAGTTGACCCAGAAGGGGTCTTACCCGAGGCGTCTGCCCCTCTAGTTTGCTCATCATTCGGAGCCTCACTATTTCCTTTACAATTACTGACATTACTCTCTGACCCAGTCCGAGGAGAAAGATCAGTATTAGCGCTGGCATTGGTTAGATACTCAGCGAACTCAACCTCTTGTGGGGCACTATCAGCAAGTTGTCTAACAAAACTATTAGCTGCAACAGACAGCATTTGGACTGCCTGGGTAGCATAAGCCTCATCCTCAAAGAGAGGAGCACCCGACACCGAGGCCTGGGTACTAGCCGCTATCCCATCGGCCACAGGGTCACCACTGGCCGGGGGGACGACAGGAATCTGTGCCTGTACCAGTTGGCCGCTGGAGTCCAAAACAGGGGTGCCCAATTCCATGCCTGACACCTGGGAGGCCGCTTCACCCACCAAGGGTTCGGCTTCACTATCACCATCGACAGCGTCTTCGCACTCGATATCACCAGCCGCCTCAGCAGCATCGCCCTCATCAATGTCACCCCCATCATCGCCAGCCTCTTCCTCCCCACCAGCGCTACCAACCGGGGCCCCAGGGGCCACCGGGGGGGCCTGGGGAAGGATCCATGCAGATGTACACTCCCTAGCAAAATGCCCCGCCTTGTGGCAGCGGCGGCACTTACCCTTATCAGGGCACTGTTTTGCCGCGTGTCCAACTTGTCTACAAATATCGCATCGCAAAGGCTGGTCACGGTACCACACCTTGCAGCGAATACCCCCGATGGAAATGAAACGAGGGATTTCCTTTTTGACAACCATTTTGACAAGACGGCAGCCAGTAGAGACTGACGGCTTGCCAGGCCACATTTGATGGCGGACAGACTTGATCTCACCATAGCTTGAAAGCGCGTTCTTAACTGATTCCACTGGGCCCTCATAAGGAAACCAGTGGACGACGACCATACTAACTTGAGGGGGTGGTGGGGGGGAGAAATGACCTCACATTCGACCCCATTAAGAACCACCGACCCACATTCCTGATAGTGGAACATAGCTAACGCACCCTTTTCATCATCAAAAGTCACCCTGGCAATAAAACCGGGGCACTGCTGGATAGACACAGCTTTAGCAACATGCCCAGTTTTCTCTTGGAAGTGGGCATCTATATAACTAATTATTTGTGTGGAACTTGTCCCATTAGGGAACAAATTACAACGTATGTCAATGGTTCTTTGGAAACCAACCATAATTAAGATTTTGTAGTGTCCAAGACTCAACAAGAAACGTGAGTTCGGCCCCACGCAACACAGCCCAAAACTGGATGGGCGACCGAAAAATTTTGTTTCGCCGAAAACACACCGGAAAAAACGGAAAACGCCGAACACCCGGAAACCACGGTCGAGAAAGGCCGAAGAAAGGACCGAAAAAACCCTCCGAAATCGGCACGAAGCCGGAAATCGGCAGGGTTGCCGAAGAAGTCCGAAAAACGCCGAAAGATAAAAAGGCGAAAGAGGACTAAAATCGACCAAAAGACAAATACTCACAAGAGTCCGTGCCCCAAGAGTGATCCTGCGCAGAATCCCAAAGCAGAGTGAATACTGTGGAGGTGAAGGAGTAAATCCTGGGTCTCATCAGTGCAGTGCAGACACTGGGCCAAGCTCTGGAATAAACCATTGCCTGGGCGCTACACTTGTGGGACCAAGTGCAGACATGTTGCCATGCGAGAGTGCTCAAATCACAACTAAGGTGATGAGCTTCGCCCGAAGGCTAAGTGCATGGCAACCCCAGTGTAGAGTGCTCAATCGCAAGGTAGCCAAAAGGCAAAGCCAAGCGAGAGCTATCTAACTGCAGATATATATATATATACAGTTAGCTATCTAACTGTATATATATATATACATATATATAACCAATTATTGACATCTTTTAATTATGTCATACGCAGGGAGGACTTGGCGTTGCGGCGAACGAGGGGTAGTTGACTGTCGACTTAGCTCCTGGTCGGAGTGGAATGCTTGTTCAACAAAGTGTGGTGTAGCAGGAAAGCAGACTAGCACACGTCGCCGGATAATTCCAGAGCAGTGTGGAGGTACATGTCCCGGAGGATCTCATTTAGCAATGACACGAGCCTGCCCTCAGATGAGTTGTTGGAATGGAGGTACTCTAGCGAATGGAGTATGTATTTGTAAAGCGGGCTATCATGGTGTCTGTTGTGACAACGCTGAGAAAGGTAATACTAGACAGAAAAAGGAAAAATGATGTAATAGTTATAAGCATCACATTTTCTAACTTGGCTGAAAATGATAAAAACTGTCGAAAAGGCTACATCACAGATGGACTATCAAAAGAAAAAATACGCTACGTTAAACACAACTTGTTTTACGAGATACGCAGAACGTACACACGTCCCCCCTCTCCCCGAATAAGTCCGCGTAATTCAGTCGCTTCACCAACAATCCCCTTCCGACCCACTGATCTCGATTATGGGTTTCGGTCTTAAACCTGTTGGGGCGCGAATTAATACGTTTTTGGTGTGAGAACTTTTTAGTGTATAAGCATTTACTAATATGAAATGCAACGAGTGGCAAACACAAAGCTAAAGGAAGATCTCAGATCGGAAATTTACTGTTCTTTTGACTGACTTTTTTATTTCTTCTACTTTACATAAAGAGCCTCAGTTTTCATCGTCATCCTGTGTGCTTGTTTTTATAAACTGATAAACTGAACCCGTGAAAATCACGGAATTGCGGCGGATCCAATCAACGTTGACTTGTTTCCTTTCTCTACGTCATACTCAAAGCTAGGGTTAAAACGGGATAAAATAAAACAAGGCTAAAAGGTTTGTAGAGTTTCTTTAACTAAAACGAGTGCTAAGACTAGCCTTTGACAGGGACAGGCGGAAAAGCGGGCGAGTGAAAAATGCCGGCTGTTAGCGAGAGCCTGGCATGAGTTATACAAGGACTCAAGCTGGAATTTTAGCCATTAGTCGAGTTAGGCCATAGCTATGGAATCCGATAAAGGAATCTACGTATTTTTCTACCCGCTGGCGCGGTCAAACTACTAATAGACTGAAACCTTTTGTTACTGACCCCATATTACTCGCTCGCTCCAAAAATGCTGAATTTTAGTCTTCTCTCATGAATTACGTTACCCTTAACTTCAAAAAAAGGGATCACCGAGATCGTTCACGAGAAAATGACAAATTAACTCAGCGACGAATTCAGGCCCTAATATCAGCCGCCATTTTGTTAAGGAGCGCGCGCAAATGATGCACAAAACAATATGCGCAGTATGCCTCGAAATAAACAAGTTTACTGAATCTCCAAAAAGTCTATCTGTCCTGATGCATAAATGTGAAGTATCAAAACTTGCAAAGGGAAAATTATGACATTGGCTTTGAAGTATTCTGCTCGTTTCTACTCATGTTGTTTGGCCGCGGTGTCAGTACTCTGATTGATGAACCAAGCAATGAAAGGCTAACACCGATCAAACCCGAGTGAAACGTCATCGTCATGGTACTCTTGTTAGAGTTCGCACTCAAATGATGGCTCGAGTCCTCACTAGATGCCGAGGTATCTTTGTGGCGAAATAAGTTTTTTAAATATGCTTTTTATTATCTACCCAGGAGGGGGAAGCTGTAAAATTTCTCCTTTGTTAATTGTAAACTGCCGCCGGCATTCTGGAAAAGTCCCCCGCACAGTGTTGTAAAGCGCATTAGAGCATTTTACATGGAAAAGCGCTATAGAAATCGATCTATATTATTATTATTATTATTATTATTATTATTATTATGTCATCATACGGAATTCTATTTCCAAAAGACCTTTTGGAGCTGCAACGGTTTTGCTTGTTCTGAAGGCGATCTTAGCCTTTTTAAGTTACCTCGTCGATGACAGTTATTTTTTCGATCACGAATAAGCATTTTGATTTTACATCAAATGTTGTCAGCAAAAGAAACCCTTCTTCATCAACATCGATTCGAAGCCGCAATGTTTTGCTTGTTCTGGAAGCGATCTTGTTCTATTAGGTTACCTAGTCAATAACGTTTACTTTTTTCGATAATGAATAATTCGCTGGTTCGTTACACAACTTTAAGGAGAAAGAAATTCCACATCACGCAAACTAATTTCATGCAACTTGTGACGAAAAATACATTTTTCACTAGTCTTGGTTTGGTAGCGTTATTACGGATCTCATCGAGTGGGCAGTAAAATTCAGACCCATTAGCTCAGTTTACCAAAAGTCGACCTTTGCAAGCCAAATTCATTCAGATCAACATGACAAAAGTTTTTCAATATTTAACAGTAAGATTGACAGCCATATCAACGTCTAGACTCAGGTTTTAATGCATATTTCAAAATAATTTTCAACAAAAAGTGGTGCTTCAATTGAGCCTCACTGATGCCCACTTAGACATTTTTTGATGTCATGCACTAGATGCTTCCTAAAGATAGAAAAGCCATCATAATGAGCGAGTTCTTTTTCGTTTTACAGTGGATTCGGCAAACTGCATTCCTCTCTTGATCGTTGCTACGTTGGTGCATGTTCATTCGATTGTAATTTTTATTTGTGAAACGGTATTCTTCTCCAGATCATCGCTCCATTACTCAACACTTCCCTTTTTTATAAAGTACATAGAACACGACTGCGACAACGAGAAATACAATGAAACAAGGTGTTAAGATGCCTGCAAGCACACCTTTATTGTCCCCTCTGAAAATGGAAAATATTTTAGTCAAGAGATGAGTACATCAAGGTCAGTCAGGTAACGTTTATATGATCCTAAATGTGGTGTGCTTTATCGATTGTTTGTCATTATTTCAAGCAGATAATAGGCACGAAGAAATTGGAACTCAGACGCTTCTTCACAAATTGTAAGCCCTTATGACCAAACTTAACCCTTCTTACTTAGTATCTGTAACACAAGGATACTGTTGAGGGAAAATCACTCCCAGTAAAGATAAAATTGATATCAAACATTTTTTCCCTAGGTTGGGTTTACTCTCATCTTACTCTTAGCAGAATCACTCACCCAGTTCATTGTTATAATATTGTAATAAACGTTTGTTCAATTTACCTCCTTTCTCGCAGTAATCTCCACCATAACCCTCCTTACAGAAGCATGTTCTGTCTTTCACGCTTCCTCTATTTAAACAACTGATTTCTGGGCAGGATCGTGTTTTCGAGGAAGTAGATGTACATGTTCCACCGCAGTGCTCCACAGTTGTTCTGTGACGGAGACTGGTCTGTATTCCTGACACTCCATAAGGAGTTGTGCAAGCGCTCCACTCAGACCACGGACCAACTACGCAGTCAAATGGTTTGGCTGAGTAACACTGCCGTGTTTCGTAAAGTTCAGGGCATTGTGCTCCTCCACAAGACGTGGAAGATATTTCTGTTCTTGATCGAGATTGAGACCCTCTCTGTCCGCATTGGTTTGCGGTGCACTGATTCCATGACGACCACGAACTAACCTCACAGTCTCTCGGTGTACATCTTCGACGACGACGTCTCCTCCAAGCTTCAGAATGAGAAAAAAAGGCGAATAATACAACTACGATTATTACAATGGAAGTTCTAGTCGCGAGCATCCTCGTCATGACTTATGGAGCCACTGTTGACCACCTTGAATAAACTAACTGCGCGGCAAACACTGAATCAACAGCTTAGGTTCCCCAGCAATCGTTTGTCTCAATCAATAATGTATATAACGAACATTTCCCAAGACGAGGCACGAATTCTCTTAGCTCAGTTGTTAAAACTCCCAACTCTACGTATTAAATTCATTAGGATGCAACGGAAGTCTTGTTGACATTTTGCGACACGCATGTTCGTCAGTTGGATAGCATTTGATTGGCTGTTTGCGGCTTAGTCCGAGCCGGGGACAAACTCATTGCTTGTCTGGAGAGTCCGTTTTGGAAAACGTTTTATCTACTCAGATCTTAATTTCAGCCGATTTGGTTTTTCAGTAGTAATGTCTACAGTATAAGTGATCCTTTCCATTCCGGGATCAAATTCGGGAACCAACTCACAAGCAAACGCAAGTCTGGCCCAGCGACTGAGAGAGCCTTTGTTTCATTCATAAAGACGGTGGTATACTTCCTACCTTATCCGTCTTAAACTGTGTGCACAGGAGGTAAGAAATATAGATCAAGTAGGTTGAGATATGTCTGCCAAGGGACTATTTAAATGGTCCTACAAGAGCGTGGGATCCCGATCAGAAAGTCGACGTAATGGGAAAATAATCTCTTTACGTAACCGATGCATGTGATGGCAAGGTTTGATTTAAAAGTAGGCAACGTTTGAACAAATTAATGAGGAAAAATCGAAGAGTCTGTTTGTGATGTTACCGCGATTATTTTTCCTTCAAACTAGAAAGCGCATATTATTTTATACTTTTCTGGATTTGATATAATGAGCAATGTAAATCGCTAAGATTTGTTATGACTTGGGATATAAAAGCTTCGCTTTTGTCATGCTATGCATTTTTATTTTGGATATATCAACAAAGTTGAAATGGTAAATTGGCCACCGTAACGATAACAAAAGCTGACTTTTCGAGCGTTAGCCCTTCGTCGGAGCGAATGGACGAAGGGCTAACGCTTGAAACGTCAGCTTTTGTAATCGTTACGGTGGCCAATTTACCATTTCAACTTTGATGATATATCCAAATTATTTCGTTACTCCCACCGACGCAGCCCCAAATAATTTCTTTCGAAACTATCAGCCTTTATTCATATGCATTTTTATATTTAATTGGAACTTATTTTTATATCCCATTCAATCCAAGACTAGGTCTCTTTTGTGCTCTTTCAGATTTTAGGGATCGAAGAGGGGTTGACTTCTGATTTCTTCGTTAATGTATCTACCTTCTTCCCTAGCCCGTTCATGATATGTTACGTGACACAGAAAAAATTTACTGACGACAGCGTTTGCATTCATAGACGCAACATTTCCCTAGACCGATTTCTTTTCCTGTAAATTCTGAAGATCTAAAGACATGGAACAAGACTCGAACTCTTTGATTTTGAAGAAAAGCATTAGTCAAAACTTTTCGTTAGCGCTTTGCTACCTAAAGGCGGCATATCAGTATGTATGAACTTTGATAACAATGATAATATCAAATTGTCTTACTGAGTCAAATTCTAACGAAGATTTAACTCTTTTTTAACCAAGAGAGATATAATTTATCCAACTAAACTGTACTGAAAGTATATACTGGCGTTTTGTTTACGCCTTGCTCCATTTAGCTCCACAAAACTCAGTAAGGTCACGTAAAAAGGGCGAACGACTTCCTTAGCGACAGAAACCCCAACACAATACACAAAACAAAAACCACAACATTCTTATCATAATTCTAGAGCCTTCTTTTACATCGAGGGTCATGTATTGCGTCTAATTTTTAATCTCCCTTTCTTTAAGCCATTCAAAATGGACGCAAAGTTTGCAATTTAGATGTTCACCTCTCCGTTATATATAGAAAAACATGTATCAATTGCAATGTCTATTATTTATTTATCGCCAGTAGATTACATTAACAACTTTCTTTCTATGATAGACATCCACTGTTGAATTCTGAGAAAGGAAGATACTGTTTCTTAGAAGCTGAAACGGGATTGCTGTATTTACTTTATCAAAGATGATTCTTAAATTACTCGCAGACCGTACAGTTTACATGGCGTGCTATCTTAGATTGTGGTGAACGAGGGCATTAGAAGCAAAATCAAACCTAACAGATTTGTAAGTAGAGGAAAAAAAGTAATCACGACCAAACAAAGTCAAACAACTGAAATAGCAAAAGATGATACGGTCAAAAAGATAAATCTGTTCTGATCGTTTATCGGTGACCGACTTTTTGATTCGTTCAGGGCTTTATTGAGTTTTTGGGTAGGTTTTTGGTTTGTCAAGTTTTCATATGTTCAACACTGAATATGTGATGGCATCTTTAGGGGAAATTTTTGCTGAGGCGAGGCTCAGAAAATGGTTAATTGTTGAATCATATTCATCTGTAAGTGACTTCTTTAATTGAATAAAATATCTAAATTAAATCTCCTTCATAGATTTACTGTTGGAGTGTCGAAGGTGAGCATAGAAGGCAACTTTTGGGAGTCCAATTTCAATGACAGATTCAAGTGGAGGTTTGATTGGGGGAAGTTGCACTGGCGGATTTTTCTTCTTGTGCTTCGCGCTTTACATGCTTTACAAACTATTGAGATCTGATCCAAGACCTCATCCAGTTGAAGTTGTCGTTCGCCATGAAATTGGAGCCTCTTCACAACAAAATGGCGCTAGTGCCGACGCACTACCTCCACCATCTTCCGCATTTTACGAGCCCTGCTCTATTGAGCCGGTTTGTTTTTCTGCTGGAAAGAACTGACTTGTACTCACAGTTTCCTCTTTACAGGAAATTTTTATCCTAATCATGACATCGATCAATTTTATTTTTGTTCAAGCTATAGAATAAATCTTGCCAGACTCTATAGCCACGCCGAACGCTTATAAAATTTAAGCTATCAGACTAGGTACCGTTGCAATCTGCTACCACCTCCCAATAAACTGTCGCCAGAACACTTCTTACTTCAGTCAGTCCTTTATTTCTTTCACCATTTTTCCTTGCAATATACGATATTCTACCAAACTTATCATATATTTATTTAAGAAGAAATAAATAACTAAATAAAAAAAAAAATTAAAGAAATACCCACCCGAATGTAGCAAAGCTAATAGAGTCGGGTGGTTGCAGACAATATCAAAATATATCAAGGAAGTTGGAAATAAAAATTGCAAGGAGATTACAATATTGTTAGTTTAGAAAAGTGAACTTGATTTAAAGAAGTATATGATTATGAGTAACAACGAAGCGAATAAAGTAAATTCAAGTATGAATAGCTTACAGTAGGTTATTAATGTAAATAAATATGGAAGTTGCTATTTTAATTCTATAAGTCCACTAGTCATTTTAGCAACAATGTTTTTTTTAGAGACATAATTGTTTTCATTGTTGAGTAATTTTAACAAAAGTGTATGGACTTTTTTGCTAAAAGACCTTTTAGGTAAGGAGCGCTACATGGAAGATTATTCCATATTTTAGGACCAAGTCTTGAAAAAGAAGAGAGTTGTTGGTTAAGCCTTAATTTGTTGACATAATAATTGCCGGCATTAGAAAATCTCGTATTGTATGTGTGAATTTTATGAGATCGAGTAAAGAGATTTGATATTTTAGAGGGTGTTAGGCCATATGATACATCATGCATTTGGGCAGCCACAGTTTTAAGGCACATGTTAACCGGTAAAATATTTGGCGAAATAAATAGTAGTATAGTATGAGCTCTGTATTCCATACCATATATAAATCGAAGAACACGCTTTTGTAAAAGAAGAATCTTGTTCATATGAGTTTTAGCAGCTTGACCCCCAGTAATTATGCCATAGTGTATATAGGGAAAAATCAGAGAATAATAGATTTTGAGGAGAGCGTTAGACGGGACAAAACGTCTGATATTGGCGATTACACATACAGTTTTACTTATTTTGCAAACTATGTAATTAATATGATGTTTCCAACTTAGAGTACTGTCAATATGGACTCCCAAGTACTTCACGTATTCCTTATATTCCATGGAAGTGATAGTGTTAGTATTGTTATCAATTATTTTTAAACCAATAGTTGAATTTAGTTTCTTTTGTGAGGGGCGGAAGATTACATAATTAGATTTCTTAGTATTCAAAGTTAATTTGTTAGCATTTAGCAAGTCAGTAACGTTTCTCAGCTCATTATTAACAGCAGTCTCAAGCGATTTGAGACTTTTATCAGCATAAATTAAATTAGTATCGCCAGCAAAGAGATGAAAATCAAAAATTTCAGAGCAATTGGGGATATCGTTTCTATAGATTAGAAAGAGAAGTGTGCCCAGAACAAATCCTTGCGGCACACCAAAAGAAATTTTCTTTTTATGTTTTCCCATTATATGACCACAAGAGGAAAATTATACTGCTTTCGTGTAGCTTGTTTACTGGGGCCCAACAAATGAAAACTCGTAGAGTGGAGCAAATTGACTAGGGGGTACTACCCCTAGCCGCTTTAATATACAAAGACAAAAAAAATGAGGTTAGCACCTCTTTACAATTTTGAGTAAAATGTACTTCGCCCCAGTAAAGGTGGGGCTAAAGCATGCCAATAATAAAACCAAAACGTTGTCCTATGAATGAGGTGGGAAAAGGTGGAGAAGGTGCGAAAATCTCCGCTGTTGACTCGAAGAGTAGCAGAGGTGAATGAGTGACCCTAGTAAAGTCACGTGGGCATCTTCCTAAGGGGTTATCGACTCCATTCACAATGCGCCCCCTCTCACCCAAAGGACACTGTCACGCAATACTTACGAACTTATTGTATAAACATTATTATGAACAACTGGATCATTGGATAATGTAATTCAAGACTTTTTATTTGCTTAGCCGTTATGGTATACGAGCCAATATACCATAATCTACCAATATGGTAAGCGTACGTGTCAGCATAAAATAATTAAAAGGGAGCCAAAAACAAATTAGTAAAATTTAATATTGAATTTAATGTTTTCAATAAAACAATTATTCCACTCGTGCTTGTTGGATATGAGATGATTATAGCCAACTCGGCGCTAAGCGCCTCGTTGGCTATCTATCATCTCATATGCAACGCGCGCTCGTGGAATAATTGTTGAATAGCAAAACAAAGACTTCTAATGGCAAAACATAAAACACTATTTGCTAGCAAATATTTCATTTATGTGAGATATTAGTGTCAATTGGAGTGGATTGAAAACAGTCGGAGAGGTGAGAGGAAAGCCAATCATTCACAATTCCTCTTATTCCGTAGTGGTATAACTTATACAACAGAATGGAATGATCAACAGTATTAAAAGCTTTTTTAAAATATAAAAATATTTCAAGTGAAAATAACTTATTATCTATATTTGTTTGAATTCTGTTGACAATTTCGAGTAGGGCATGATGGCAGGAATGCTTCTCGTGAAATCCGTAATGTGATTTAAATAGCAGGTAATTTTTTTTTAACAAAGGCAATAAGGCGATTATACATTACTTTTTCAAAGATACGGTTGAATACTGAAAGCAAAGAGATGGGCCTGTCAGTTCCCGGGCTCTGTTCCGTAATCAGACTTGTAGACTGGGACGACTTTGGCATGTTTCAATTGAGGTGGGTGAACACCACAGCTCACAGAGATGTTAATTAAATCAGCAAGAGGTTGGCTTAAGATGCAATAAGCGCATTTGATCAGGCGAGTTGGGCAACAATATAATCCATATGATTTATTTTAAGGCAATGACAAAATCTCGCGCTGTATTTCAGATTGAGTGACAGGATCGAAAAAGAAAGAATTAATAGGACGACGATCATGTAAATATTCGCTGAAATGCTTCGTAGAGGAGGGAACATATACTTATTTTGCCAAACTTTCCCCGATAGAAGAGAAATAGTTATTCATAATGTTTGGGAGTTCAGAACCAAGGAGTAGTAATTTCACCGGTACCGGGTCTTTTGTACTATTACGGGTTTGGAATTTTTCTTTTGAATATTCAAAAGTTGATTAATACCAACCCAAGTATTCTTCATGTTATGTTGGTTTTCATCAAAGAATTTGCAATAGTATATCCTTTTACTATGTCGTATGAGACCAGATAATTTGTTTCTGTACAACTTACATTTTTGGAAATCGCCTGAGACTAGGAAAGCATTTTTAACTTTTATAGATTTAATCAAGCCCCTACTTAAGTCAGTCGCAGTTTCAATCTCTTTGCGATTAACTCAGCTCAGCGAAGGGTCACTAGGCTATCCTTGATAGCTTTCACAGCGTGGTACAACCCTTACGATTTGCTCTATTTTGTTACACCGATATAAGCAGTCTCTTATTCTAGGGTTGGTCCATCAAGCGAGAGACAAGCTGCTATCATAGCAACTGATGAAAAAGCGCTAATGGTCAACACTTTGTGAAAACTAGCCAGCCAGGATAGAGGGGCTGTTTAAATTCTAACTTTCTTATCAATAAATTCACGCACTACAGCTAAATAACTACTTCTCTTCAAGTGGAAGTCGAGAAGATCAAAACAAAATGTTCGTTGAGAATAGCATAGCCAGTACATAACTACAGCTAACTTTTACTTGGGATAACATTGATCAATTGTACCTTCTTTCATTTTAAGAAGAAAGATGAAAAATCAATGGAGGGCCATTTCGAGAGTTGATTTTTCTGATTTCTTCCATAATCACCTGAGCATTATTAATATGATTAAATGCTATTCTCACGCGTAGGATCAAAACAGTTTATGGTATAAGTAAAAGGAGTAGAATTGGGGAAATAAGTCATCGTTTGCGTTTTCGTTCATTTCACCCCTTAGGCGACAAAGGGAAGTAAGTTGGCCGCTCGTAAGACCCTGGCACACTCAGTTACATAGAAAGGGCTTGGCGTGCCATTTTCGGTACAAAATGATGGGTAAGATGACAAAAAGAAACATTCTGGCGACTGGCCCAAAAATTCCTCCACAAATTTTTATCCGTTGGTTAAGATTTAACAAATGGTAAACACCACAGCGTACACTATTGAGTTATGGATTCACGCGAGAGGTTGAAGCACGAAAGAAGCGTAAGAGTCGCTCGAGGCGATAGCCGAGGGCGACTCTAGCTTCTTGAGTGCTTAGCAAACCTCCCAAGTGCATCCATAACTCAATAGTTTACGCTGTGGTGTTTATCATTTGTTTTATAACATAACATTGATACATTGTAGCTAAAGAGTTCCGTTTTATTTAACAAATCTTACGTGACCAGAGAAAACAAGCGCGCTCGGAAAAATAGTCCTTGCATTTGCTCACGTCAGCAGCGTACACTCATGGGCAAATGGGGGACGCTAAATTGACCAATCAGGGCGCGCGCTTGGCTTTGGTTATGTTATAAATATCTATACAAGCTACAACAGCGCGCTCAAAGAGGCAGACATCTCATCTCTTTACGACAGGAGAGCATCTCTATCGTTTGATCTTTTTAATGACATTGTTCTTGACATTAATCACAAGCTCGCAGGTCTGCTCCCACCTAAAGCTGAGCACCACAGGCAGCTGCGCAGCAATAGGAAGTTTAACGTGCCAGTGTGCAAGACTGATCGTTCTAAAAAATCTTTTGTTGTTAGCCATAACCTAAGGATGTAAATATGTATGTTTAAGTATGATTTTAACACAAGATCATCCTAAGTGAAACGTTTTTATTAGATTTGTATATTTCTATTATTAAGATTTTCAAACTATTTTAACAATGAATTTTGTTTCTTGTATATTATACACGTAATTCAGTCTTCGGACTGCGAGGTGTTTCTTTTTAATAAACGATTTATCTATCTATCTAAAGGAAAACAAAACGAGACAACAAAAAATAATCAACTGTGAAAACGAAGCAGACGAAATGACCTACCCCGCCTGAGTAGTTCAAGGTAATAATAAGTTTGGTCCTTGGTCAGGGTCTGCGTTTCAAAAAATTATCTATTTTTAGGAACATTTTCGAAATCTCTCGTTTTCTGTGGTCTTTTTCCCGGACTAATGAGGAAACGAGCGCTTACCGCGTATCTAGACTTATGTTTCGTAGAGTAAACGATCCTTTAGAGAGATTAATGATTGGTAGATGAGTGAAAACGAACAATCACATATTGTAATTTAAGAGGTGTGCATTACACGATGTCAGAATTGGTTGGTCTTAGTAATATCCTCCTATTTTCCACCACTACCTGGGGCTGTTTTTCGTCAAACAGTTGCGGTATTATCATGACCTCCTCGTGAACATTGCTCGGGCACTTATCCGGGGTCCTGTTTACTCAGCATTTGGACTCGTTTACATCCATGTTTGCGGCGCTTAGTTACATACATACATACATACATACATAGATTAATTGACCACTCCCCATAGGGGCTTTTCAGGGCCAATTCCCACCCATCCACCCACGGGAGGACATACACCACACAGTAGTCTCGTGCGTGGGAAATTGACGTCTCCTACCCCTAACCCTGCAGGAGACGGGGCCTACGGTTTATTCGTCCTTATCCAAGAAGACTAGAATATCTATCTATTTCTTGATTATAGAAAGGTAGCAGATTCTCCTCACTTATTTTAACACCCTGACGCCGGGGCTCGAACCCTCGACCTCCCGCACAACACAATCCGGCGCTGTAACCAATTGAGCTAACCGGGAGGAGTTGTGTTGGATTTGCTGTACAAAAATTACAGACCAGTTTGTAACTTACAATACGTAACCAAGTTTACCGAAAAAGTCGTTTTCAATCAAGTTTGTGATCACATGGTTTCAAATGCTATTTTTCCTGCGCTTCAGTCCTCTTACAGAAAATTTCATAGAACTGAAACTGCACTTATCAAAGTTAGGAATGGCATTTTGTTAAAGATGAATTCCCAACATGTCACTATGTTAATTTTATTGGATCTCAGTGCTGCCTTTGACACTGTTAATCATCAAATACTTTTAGAGAGGCTATCTGATGAGGTTGGCATACGTGGGACTGCTTTGGACTGGTTTTGATCGTAATTTTCTAATAGAAGTTAGCGCGTTTCTGTGCAAGGGGTTCTTTCTCGTCCTTTTGACTCGAACTGCGGGGTACCTCAAGGCTCATGTTTAGGGCCTTTGCTATTCATAATATATGCGTCCAAGCTGTTTAAGATTGTGGAACATTATCTTCCCGATGCTCACTGTTTTGCAGACGATACGCAGCTGTATCTGAGTTTTAAACCACTTGGCAACACTGCTCAAGCCGATGGTATACAAGCTATGGAAAAGTGCATTGATGCAGTGAGGAAATGGATGGTTCGAGATCGTTTGATGATTAATGATGATAGAACGGAGTTTTTGTTGGTCGGCACACGACAACAGGTAGATAAATTAGATTCGTGTTCCATTACTGTTGGCAATAATCGTATCAGTCCGAACTTGTGTGTTAAAAACCTTGGATCATGGTTTGAAGCAACTTAAAGATGACTGATCATATAAACAAGGCTTGTAATGCAGCATTCTATAATTTACATAACTTGAGACGTATTAAGAAATACCTTTCGAGAGATTCTTTAATTACTTTGGTTCATGCTTTTATAACCAGCCGTTTTGACTATTGTAATGGTTTATTGTTTGGCTTACCGAAAGTGCAGATCGCTAAATTACAGCGTGTTCAAAATGCGGCAGCAAGACTTATTTTTGGCATCGGAAAATTTTCCCACATTACACCGGCGCTTTTTGAGCTGCATTGGCTGCCGGTTTCCTTACGTATTGACTATAAGATTTTGCTTTTGACTTTTAAATGTATTTATGGCCTAGCGCCAACTTATCTTAGTGATCTTATTAGCGTAAAGTCGAATTCATTATACAATCTTTGGTCTAGTGGTAAGCTCTTATTGGGCCAACCCAAGGGAAAGATGCTTACGACAATGGGAGCAAGATCATTCTCGGCAGCGGCTCCGAAACTCTGGAAACCACAACAGTAAACAGAAAAACAACACCAGCATTTTTTACCAGAAATTCTAAGGCCTGCTTGAACATAGAGGTCGTACAATATGTCCAATTTTTTTTCTACCTGTCTTTAAACTGTTCAAAGTGGACTCAAAGTTTGAAATTTAAAGTTAACCTTTCCGTTAAGGTAGAAGAACGAAATTCATTTTTTTAACATATCCAAACCGCATGTGACAACGTGTATTCTTCATGTCTCGCCAGTAGAGTACATTTACAACTTCCTGTCTATGTTAGACACCCATTGTTAAATTCTGAGAAAAGAAGAGATCGTTTCTTAGAAGCTGAAACGGAACCGCTTGTATTTACTGCACCAAAAATATTCCTTAAGATATTAGCAAACTGTACAGTTTACATGCAGTTTTATATCGAATCGTTGTGAACGAGGGCATGATAAGCAAAATCAAATCTAAGAGATTTGTAAGTAGAGGAAACAAAAGAACTCTCGGGACTACCAGCGATTCATTGTCCAAAACGACCAAACGACTAAAATCGCAAAAGATGACACGGTCTAAAAAGGCAAATCTCTTCTGATCATCTATTAGAGGCTGACTTTTTTTCGTTTGTTCGTGGCTGTGTTGAAATCTTGGATTGATTTTGTTTTGTTGTCGCTGTTTTTTTTTTCGGTTTTAGATATTCACCCTGAATATGTGATAGGCATGATAGGGGTAATTTTTGCTGAGAAGAGGCTCCGAAAACGGTTTTCAAATTGTTTAATCGTATTAGTCTGCAAGCTACTTTTTTGATTAAATTAAAAATCTAAATTTAATCTTTAATCTCTTTCATAGATTACTTTGGAGTGTCAAAGGTGAGCAAACAAGGCAACTTTTAGGAGTCCAATTTCTCTGACAGATTACAGCGGAAGTTTGATAGGGGGAGGTTGGACTGGTGGACTTTTCATCTCGTGCTTCTAAGTTTTCATGCTTTACGGACTGTTGACATCTGAACCAAGAACTTATCTCGCCGAAGTTTCAAATTCATTTTTATCAACTTCGTAGAACTCAACCGCACTAAATAACTTTGAATACTATAATGAAGTCATATCTAACTGGAAAACAGCAAGAAAAACATAAAAGATGTATATAATAATGAGCAGCATAATCACGCTCCTTCATATCTTCATCTGAAAAATACCTGAAAATCTTATTTTTTAAACCAAAGAAGGAGCTGAGTTCCCCAAACTCTTTTTGGAAAATCGGTGAAGTCTTTCCCAGCAGCATACTTAAACGAAGACTGTCCATTGCTGAAGACATAGTTCCCCGTAATTCTTACAGGATAGTATCCCTTAAGGATTTCTATGTACTTCTGATCGCTTAACTATTTTGTAATTCTTTAGATGATCTGTACAATTCAAGTTATTAACAGTTTTATAAACTAGTTGTGGTCTTGGGAAACGGCGTCGACTTCTTAATGATAAAGTATCGAACTTACTGTGCATATGCTGTGTAAAAGACTTGCGATGAGCTAATAAAATGAGGGTTGTCCCGTACACCCAAATGGAGTCGATCTGTCTGAGGCATTTTACGAGTCGACCTACCCGTAGTCAATTTGAGGTTAAGACGTCTCGTGACACCGGAAATCTGAATAAATCGTTCCTATCGAGTTGAAAATACCATACCAGAAGTCGATTTTCAAGACACTTGGAAAATATTTCTCATCCTGCTACGAAGCATGGTTGAAAATGTTCTCGAATACATCATAACTCGCTTAGAATCAAATCGAACGACCGGCTTAATTAATTGAATTCGACTGGTCATAACGGCAGTCGATTTGCAAGAGACTTGAATATAGTCCGCAACTGGCTACAAGGGAGGGTTGAAAATGTTGTTGATGGGCTCGAACTCGAATGGTTTGTATCAGTTGAAGTCAAACTGCCAGTGCCCGAGCGGGATGGTAGGAAATGTTGTCGAATGGAACGTTTCGTCTCAGTTCAAGTCGATCCGTCCTACCGGAAGTGGATTTGCAAGACAGACTCCGTTAAAGTGAACCCGAAAATATTCCCTAAGTGGCTAAGAGGGAGGGTTGAAAATGTCGTCAAATCGACTTGATTCGACTCAAATCGGATGATTCGATTCAGTTGAAATCGACCCTTAATACCGAAATTTGATGTGCAAGACACAGTGGCAGATCCAGGGGGAGGGTCTGGGGGGCTCGGACCCCCCCCCCCATCAGACCTCACGCTTACAACTTTGAAACTGAAATTCTTACATCAACAGGATCGTATATCACTTTTTAACTGGCTGATTTTTTTATTTAATGAATCCAAGTGAACGGTAAGCGGCCAAGGAATTATAACGTGCAACCACGACTGGCGGGAGGGGGTGTGAGGGAGAAGTAATTTGCCTCAAAAGAGTCCAACAGTCCTTTCTGAACCAAAGTTTCAGGACCTCCCCGATCAAAAATTCCTGGATCCTTCCCTGAGACACTTTCGTAATTGGCTAATAAGGAGAGTTAACAAAGTTGTGGAAATTCCAATTGGACTTATATCGATTGAGGTCGATAAATAGTAAAGTTTTAAATCTGATCCTTACAATTTGTAGACTTGGTGCTCACTATCGTTGCACGAAAACTGGAGACGAGCAAGATTTTGAGGTGGAGAGAATCTTCAACCATCAGTTTCAAAAAGCCATACGGACTTTTCCTCATGATATTTCTATGTTAAAATTGCGACGAACCGCTCAACTGAACGTAAATGTTGGAGTGGATTGCTTGCCTGGGTCGCGTGGACAAGTTTCAGTTGGCAAGACATGTTGGGTGGCGGTAATATAATTCATTCCACTCACTCGACTTCATTGGTGCGTAAATCTAGGAATAACGGGGACCAGCTTGCTCCCATATTTAATTTTTTTCCAGATTGTTTAAGATATGGTCATTTCTTATGCCATGACACTAAGCGAAATACGTAAAGCTGATCCTAAAGTTATACCAAAGAATCATTTCATATATTCCAAACCTAACGTTTTCATTCCCTAAAAAAGGAACGCGTGATGTAAATATGCTAATCTCATTTGGCAACCAGGTACTGAGCTAGCTGGACAACGAGTCATTTAACTACAATTGGCGAGTTTTCACGTTTGACGGTTTGTGATGCACAGTTATGTTTCAGGTTTCAGTTGATTTGAAGCTTTAACATCTCAGGGGTGGTTCGATGATATGTGAACGCTGTATAACTTCTTTTATGTGGTTTCTTTTCAGGATATGGCACACTCTCCTCGAGTGGTAATTTGTCCAATGTGCCAAGGCAGGTAGATGTCCCGATTGTTAGTCAAAGTGGATGTAAAAGAGCTTATGGATCGCGGATCCAAGACTCCATGATCTGTGCTGGACTCGATAAAAGAGGTAAGGATTCCTGCCAGGGAGATTCTGGAGGGCCACTGGTTTGTCCAGATGGAGGAAAGTTCTTCTTAAAGGGTGTGGTTTCGTGGGGATCTAGTTGTGCCACTCCAGGAAGTATGGTGTTTACGCCAGGGTCCGTTACTTACGGCAATGGATTGACGAACAGATGAAAAACAATTAGACAAAGTCTCATGCACAATAAAAGTCCTTCCGAAAGATCAGAACTGCGTGTTTGTTCTTGTATTCATTGAGTATACATTTTAGTTTGGTAATTTGGCAAAAACGAGGTTCCTGATGATGCGGATCGAGAAAACGAGTCTTGTTTTCTCGGGTTAGTGGGATTTTTTATTTTACTCCTTGGTCCAATTAGAGAGGAAAGATTTTAATTCAAACAAACCTTTGAATTTAGCGGTCTGTATAGTAGATTATTGCTTGCTAATCTGAGCAATCATAATACGTGCAGTCACAAAGAGATAAGCACGGTTTGAATGTTTTTATGGTTTTATCGAGCGCAAATACCCATAGCTGATTATGTCAGGCCCAAAGGCACCCGTCTTACTCGTCATAGCTCTGATCAAGACGTACTAATTCCTAAGTGCCGTACAAAGCTTTTTCAATTTAGTTACTTTAATCGTGTCGCTAAACTATGGAATACCTTACCTGTATCCACTCGTATTATTAGTTCTCTCAATCAGTTTAAATCTCACGTACTCCAACGCTATTCCGCTGCTTTTCGTACAAACTATGACGTCACTAACTTCAACACCTGGAAGTCGATCTGCTGCAAATGCAGCAGGTCACGCGATCTTCTATTAGTTGGTAACTGCTGCTATTAGGACTTTCTATCGGCCGCATAAGGGATTTATTCCTATCGTTTTCGTTTTTGCTTTTATTATTTTATATACTTTTTATATACTTTTTACACTGTCTATTGTTTACATAGTTAGTATTTGTATATTTCTCGTAAGGGCACACTTAATTTGGAGCCTCGCTCTGTTGTGTGTCCCGCACCCTTGTCCTTCGTTCTCTTCTGTGTCTTGTTCATATGTATATTTTAGTCCTTTTAGTATTGTAAGTATGGTGAAAGCGATTAAATAAATAAATAAAAATAAAAAATAGAAATTGTCATATGATTCAAGGTCAACCTGTGCGTAAAAAGTCTTGTATACTTAACCCTTTTTTAATTCAGTATTTGCATGTTCCGTGAACTCAACATAAAAAAGGATATGTAACTCTCTTGATATGTTCATTTGGAATGACTCTGTTGAGAGTATCAGATCATTGTAAATTGGACAAAAATATATACACATGGAATTGCAAATTAAACACATGTATAATGTAGTTCTGAAAAAAAAAAAATAGTTAATCACATACCAGCCGTAGATGTACCCATATATAAAATCTTTGTTCTTAAGAGCCTCAGGATTGCTATGGCCAGCCAGCTCAAGCACTTTAATTCTCGTTGATTGCTCAGTTGTCTTTCTAGAAACTTGAAGCTGCATCTAGGTGGTTTGCACGTTACGTCATTGCCACCATGTTGGAAACAACAGATATCTCACTAGCTCCTTTTGTTCGTCCACCAGCATTTGTTCCTTTCATTATTGTTACCGGTGTCTATAGAGATTGGTTGCAAATCACCTATTGTTTAGGTCAGGAGAATGTGGCTATAAGAAAAAACATGATTGTGGTGTTTTTAGTCCACACATATAATCAATACCTTAGCTTGTACTTATCTAACAATGTTGCGCTTATTGTGCTAATGATAATCTAAGGTACCGGTGTATTTAAGATCATAGGAGATATTCTTTTAAATCATAAAATAATTATTTTCAGGCAGGTTAAGGAGGAAATTAAAGGAAAATGTTGCATGCAAAGAAACACATTGCAATTAAATAAAGAAATTAAGCGTAGGATCTTTATGTATAGACTTCTGAGTACAGCTATACTAGGAATTCATCACGCAATTAACTAGAAATAGAAACCATCCAACCCAACGAGTGGAAAGATTTCCGCATAGTCCCAGACTATTGTTAAGTAAAGTTGTAGTCCCTAAGGCAATCCATTTTTTTTCCTCCACTGTTTTCCGCATGAGCTACATGTATAATGAGGCATGGGCATGGGATTATTGTCCTATTCGACTGTGAAACAAAGCCGTCGTCCCAAAGGCAAACTATTTTTTTCGTCATTGTTTTCTTTATTCAAGAACTGTTTGCATAATGAAGTATGGGGATGTGCAGACAACGTACCCAACTAGTTTTACATTGATATTTTGTCGAATATAGTTTATGAATCTTTACATATGAAACAATAAGCGAAGAACATGAAAAACAAGACATCATCACAATCTTATGAAAAGAAATGTTTTAACCGCAATGAAAGGTTTTCCAATTGCACGTTACCATTTCAGAAAGAATTAATTCTGATACTCAACAATCATAATAAAGGAAGTGACCATTGTTTTCTCACACTTTTTATCGTTCAAAATCTGCTTATCTTTCTTCCCGTACGCACACGACATTGTTCACAAGATTAAATATGAGTCAAAATCTATCAATGACGACTTTTCATTGACCATTATGCTAGTATGAGTCTTCAAGACTTTGAACGAAGGGTAAACATGCAGCCTTAATAAAATAATTTTTACTGGATTACGTCACATGTGCACTCGAGTAGCCCAATTCCGAGTTACCTATAGCCTCTTTTTCAAAGCGAGTCCTGGGGCTCATCCTTTCATATGATAATAAGTTACAATTCACATCCAAAATAAACTCATTTTCACAAGAATGGTTGAGCACCAGGCCTCGTTATGAAAAAGAGGTCAAATGTAATTCGGAAATGGCCTATTCCATTTGAACTTATTTGTGACAGTTCTATGTTTCAAAACAAATGCACGAATCCCCTCCGCAGTTCCAAGTGCCACCAAACTGTTTCTCTGAGAGACAGTAATCTGCCTTCCGTAGTCAGCGGTTTGAATTTAATCAGCGCACGGACAGACTTACGACCATCATGTGAAAACGTTTTTTTTTTAATTCTGTGCCCCGTTATTTAAACCGAAGCAATGCAATGCTTGCAGTATGAATCATTCACGAAAGTTGTGTGGCTTATCAGCTCATTCAAGCTGGTTATTCAATACAGAAACGCCTCTGCAGACCCTAAAAAGATAGGAAACCTCTGAGTCATTGTAGGTAAAGTGAACACATATACTAAATGCAACTGACGAATAAATTTTGCCTAAAAAAGATTTATCGTCAAGTACAACAGATGACATAGAATCAGTTCTAGAAATATTTAGGAGTTTCTGATTTTGTGAACCTGGAAATTGTACAGAGCGGGTGATGGCATACGTTTCATAAGTAACGTTTAAAAAAGTTCAAACCTAGAAGTTGAATTTGTAAATTGGAAATTATTTCCCTTTCAGAGTGATTTAGATCAAGGTAATTAGGTATTATCAACTAAGTTGAAAATGTAAATTGGCCACCGTAAAGAGTTAAAAAGCTGACGGTTCGAAACGTCAGCTTTTTAACTCGTTACGGTGGCCAATTTACACTTTCAACTTAGTTGATATTACCAAATTACCTTGTTACCTCCACCGACACGGCACCACAGTATCTTTAGAAACTTAACCCCTGGATTTAAAGTGCCTATGAAGTAAAAATTTCTTTTGCCCTGTTTGTTTGCTTATGTCTTGATGAACACAGCTAAGCGATTTTGACCGACCAAAAGTACTTTCTTGTATTATTTCTTAAACCTCAATGTTTGGATTTTGCAATCTGAAATGGGTCCATATTGCGCGCGGTCAAATCTCTCATCTTACACAGGAAGTGACGTAGTTGGTGGTTCTAAAGACGACAGTTTCATGGCGGACAAGATGGCAAAGAAGGGAGCTGAGAATTATTGCGCGGCCGGTGGCCCCAATAAAGTGAATTGCTCCAACAAAACCGGAACAGCTGAAATTTTCATGCATTACTTTCCCAAGGATGGAAAGTTTGCGGCAGAAATGGACGCGCTTTGTCCGGATAAATCGGAAAGATTTCGTGCCGAAGAAGTCGTCATGCCTGTGTTCCGCTCACTTTGACGATAGTTGTTTAGAACACAAGCCGGTTTCTTTAACTGGAGAAGCTATTCAGTTGAAAAAAACGGCTGATAAAAGGTTCAGTACCAACAAGGACTGATGTTGTGCCCTATACGTTTCCTTTGACTGACCGAAAGCGGCGAAGAGTAAGTGAAGTTTATTTACTCTGTACTAATCATAGCAAGTGGCTTTGTTTTGTAGAGTAGACATCTATATTTATACAGGATAGCCCCTTCAGTGTAGTAAACACTGGTATCAACGGGGGTCCTGTTACCCATCCACCCCGCCCAAGGGGAGGACATCCATCACACAGTAATCTCGTGCATGGGAAATTAACATCTCTTGCCCCTAACCCTGCAGGAGGTGAGACCTCCATTTATTCGTCCCTATCCGAGAAGACTAGAATATCTAACCATTTCTTGATGTTATAGAAACGTAGCATATTCTTCTCAATTATTTTAAGACCCTGAGTGTTGGTCCGGCCGGGGCTCGAACCCTCGACCTCCCGCACAACAGTCCAGCACTCTATCCATTGAGCTAGCCGGGAGGCGGATATGTATTCATATCATTGCCTGAAGGAAAGTTTTGCCGTTTTTGATTTGGAAAATAGGTGATATATTTTTGTCTCACTTTAGAAAGGTGCGAAGAATCGAAATTCATCGCTTCAAGCTGACTCAACGAAGGATTCAGCAAGCTAATAAAAGAAAAAAACTCACCATTCGTTCAAAGGTACTTCTCTTTCCAATCTAGACATTAATACTACTGGAGAAAGACCATCCTGGTCTTCTTCAGCGTCCTCCTCTTCATCACTCGTGTGAGCTGGCGGTTCGTCCGCGTGAGGTTGGACTTGTTCAAGTACCTCCATTTCTTTCGATGAATCGCTGCTAAGCTGGTCATCGCTTGAAATCATAGATGCCGAAGATGATATCTGATCGTCACTATCAGACACACTTGCGTTTAAGCCCAGGAAATCGAAGCAAATAGAACTTTGACGGAAATGTTTTCAATCTAAAGGACACAAAATCATGTGTAAACGAAGCGCCAGAACCACCAACTAGGTCATCAGAGCCAAACTCGTTCCTAGTTTCCGGAGACAGCGATAACGTCTAAATTAGGGACTTCGAGCCACCAAAAAGCCGATTTAAATCTCTTTTCTTGAAAATTCCTTTGTCACTCCTTAATAAGGACATAATAAGCTACACAATTATGCAAAAAATTTACTTCATAGGCACTTTAAATCAAGTTAGAATTAGTAATTACAGCAATTTTCTACGATTCAAGTTTTTCTGTTTTTTTGTTTTGTTTTTATTCTTACATCATTGTTTAGCAAGTAAATGGTTTTGTCTCAGAAGTTATGATAAATTATATTCAGCAATGAGCCTTTTCCAGGAACAATGCTCGGAACAAATGGAATTATATCACTAAGCTATGTCCATAAGCTCAAATGAGTGGATGAATTACATCAGCCCATTAAAATGTAAATGTCTTCACCAGAGTCCGTGAAAAAAAAAAATAATACCTATATAAAGTTCGAACTCAAAAAGGTTGACGCATGTTAACTGCGTACGTGTTCGAGTCAAACTGTACCTAGAGTTTGATCAATGTAACCGCTGAAAAAACGATACATTACTTTTGACTAACTATTGCGATCCCTTGAAAACTTATTCTAACCTGTGTTCTCTAAATCTTTTTAAAACGTTTCATTCCTACACTGATTCCTATCCATTTCATGATGTATGAATGAAAGTTCATCGCGGATTAGATGTCCCTGATTTTATCAAATTGACACGAATCAGCGGAGGAAATCTTTACACCTCCCCGTTCAAAACGTTTTCAGTTTATATATATATATATATATATATTGCAAGATGTGTTTGGAAGAAAAACTTGTTGGGCGCGTATAAGTGGATTTCGACCACTTGTTTTCGACCATTACTGAATTTATATAGTTTAGTTCTACTGTTTTAATTCAAGTTTATCTTAGGAATGTGAGGATGCTCATATTTCAAATTTCGAATTACGTCAAAGGACTGGTTGTTTTGGGGGTCTCACTGAAGGGTGCTTAAAACCGATTTCTATGCTTGAAACAGTTCAGGTAATCTGTATACGAAAGAATTCAAGAAAACCTTCAATTCGTTAGATTCAAGCCGTATTGTTTGACAGATAACACTTTAACAATTGCTTATAAAACCGTCGATCGGATGCCTGTTTTATTTTGTATTTATTTGGAGTAGGCGTGTTTTCTTTAGTAAAAACCAGCCATGAGTCGACTACTATGAAGTTTTCGTGATGTGAAGGTTTCCTTTTATACAAAAAGAAAAGAAAATATAGTGAAAACACGACCAACTTCTAAAACCTAAAATCCTCAATCAAGAAAAATTTTGATAAAAGCGCATGTACTCAATGTTAACAAGGGAAAACTGACGATAAACATCTTTCAAAGGAAAATGAAAAGAAGTACATCGTTTTCAACGACAATTCAATTATTCTAGCTAGAGTCTAGAAGCCAAAACAATCCTTAAAAGCGTCGAGTAATTCATAACCTCGATGTCAATTAAGGCTCTACGATATCATAATTAGATAGTTTTTTATTTAATCTTCTGTTTCACTCTGGGCGTTAAGAACAAAAACTTAGATTAAGGTTTGGACTCTGGCAATGGCAAATGAAAGTCAGATATTTCTCCGACGTACGTAGCTTTTACTAATCTTCACTCCTCCACCCATGCTTAAACATGCTTTCCAGCGATACGATCAGGCGTCGTTTTTGAGGTCTCTTTGAATAGAAGATCCTAATCGTCTGAGGATATGCTGACTTGCAGATGTTCTTCTGAGTGTCTCACGCCTCCGGTCTTTGTGGGAAAGCGTTTATATGAAGGCATTCTAGAATTCATCACAGCGTCGTTTACACGTGGAGTCGAACTAGATTGAAAATCCTTTCCGAGTAGCGATCGAGCCGGGAATCAAACCCTTGAGAGATGATGAAAACCACGACATTACTTCTACTTACGGTTGCTGCTCTGATCTCTTACTTGACTGATGCCGACAGCATTAAAGAAATCTCCGAAAAAGAGGGTAAAACTCGAATTTCTATGTACTTTTATTTCTATGCACTTTGTTCGTCTTATATGATCAAAATCGATCGAAATTGAAGCCAGTAAGATGGTCTTTCAACTCTGTTTTTAAAGAAATACTTATTAAAAAACCAAGGGGTGAACACCTGAAATTCGAGATAAAATGCTTCTTTTTTTTCTCATACATGGAAGCAGACTTTAGACAATGAAAGAGGGCTTTTAGCTCATAGCTTTTTTCATGTTGCTTCTCGGGACCCACATATCACGCACATATTGAAGAATATATTTTAGGATTGAACACTACTTTTTCTTCTAGTTTCATTGCTCTGAGACCCTCTAATGTATTGAGACATTCCTTACAGCTAACTTAGGAGAAAAATTATAAATAGCAAAAAGTTACAAAATCTGTGTTATAATTTTGTGCGTTTAAAATAATGTTCGTTGGTTCAGTCAAGCAATCAAACATTTTGAAACAGAAATCAAAATGTATGGAGTACCCACTTCGCTCTTTTAATTGGTGTCAGATTATCGTGCTCTTTAAAATTAGAAGCTTTCACTGAGAAATCTGTGCCATTAACAAAGTCACATGTCCAAATTACATTTTGGTATTTGATTTCCAGGAGGAGTATCGCGCAAGGAGCATCGCAGTTTATTTGATGTTTGTTATCTTCATTTAATCTTTCTTTTTTATCACTGAATTTACAGAGAGGGGATATTACTGGATAGTCTCAGCTTGGGGACCGGTAGGTTTCCAAACATCGAGAATAAATAAATTCATGTAGTAAAAGGGATAAAACTAACTACCTATATCACTGTCGTGGAATTTCAATTTAGGAAAAAGGGAAAGATGAAAAGGTTATTATCGTAAATAACTAACTTGAAGTAGGGTTCATGATCATCAATGACTAAACGCTCGAGTGAAATGTCCAACTACAAAATGGAGGATTATATCAGACCATGGCACCGTGGGAAAAAGGGGAGAGGGGGTGGGGGTGACAGTGGTTATTGCTGTGGACTCCTGACTGATCGAGAGCTTCAGTTGCCCTGTCTAGCTTATTGCGTTCTGTTTTTATGGGAGACATGTTGCTCTCACAATGTCCTTCTCTATTCTGGAGTACGATTGGTTAGCCACAATTTAGAAGGGAAATTTAAAGAAATGGAAAAGAAAAAGTGGTCAACTAAATCTTTCACTTTCTTCCATCGAATCAAGATTTATTGATTTATTTATTCAATCACATGATAAACGCACACGAGCTTACTTTAACTTGATATTGGCGTGCATGGCATACATATAGGTCCAGCGGAAGATAAAATGGGCTGCTAATTATACTCTAAACTAATTCAGGCACAGCCAAAGATCGAATATATTTCAGTGCGCATTACTAACTACAATAAATCATTATTCTTCAATGCATATTAATGGTGCACTTCACTCTCAAAATGTTTATCTCTACCTAGGGGATACCAGTGGGTAACCGCGACATGAATGGTTAATCTGCTGTTTTTCTTTCTGAAACGAAAACTGTCTTATTCTTCTATCGAACCAAAAGGGAAAATTTAAGAGTGTATACATGTATTATTAATTACGAAATCATTGTTTTTCCACAATGCATTTGTTAAAAAAATATGAAAACTAGATACCAATACAGAGACGTTACATGCACAAGGAAACCTTGTCACTTCATTCGATCTCCGCGGTTCAAGAAAGTTTGTCAGTGTTAAATCACAAAGAAACACTGAATGGTTACGATTATATTTCAAAATAGACTTGAATGTTACTTTTTTGAATTTCTATAGCGGAAGATACCATCCCTTCCCTACACCGTACTTGTGGAAAAACATTCAGAAGGACACAGAAACCAGCACCAAAAGTATAGTGTCTACATATATGATAAATATATTTCCATGCTGAAAGCCCACTCTCTGACAACTAAGAAAATAACCTTGACTGCCTATGTTTTCCCACACACCATCCTTACTTAAACATGAAAAAAGGAAAAAAGAACCGCTTTAACTCTGCTTTTAGGCTTAACTAACTTCTGATATCATTACTGTTGTATAGAGTAAACCATGTTCTAAATGGAAATCAATTAACAAAAACAACTATTCAAAGATTTAAGAAGTAAAATCAATAAAAGCTAGAATAAGATCCAATATAGATAAACTAAAGAAAGAAAACCTATGTACTATTCTCGCTAGGACAACGAAGCTTAATTTCATGTACAACCGAGGTTGAAATTATTTTCCTTACTTTATAAGCGTGCTATTGCAAGTTACCTTAGAACCTGCTAAAATAATTCTCGATACACCTCGACGCGCATATCCTGCGAGCTCATCAGATTTGTTGTTCCGTACGTGTATCTCTTGGAAATGACTCCTGCTGCTACCTTGCTCTTAACTTCTGCTTCTTGCTCTGTCGCTTGCCTTCTTACATTAGATCTGCAATAACTGGTAGCTCGCAGTCGACCAATGTGTCATAGATTTCTCCAACACTCAGGTGGCGATGCGCTCCCACTGCGCCAAGGACAACGTCAGAAGGGTTTACAACTCTCTTGTCTAGAAAGCGAATCTCGATTTGAGAGAAACCCAGCCTTCCTGCCAACAGTTTCCATTCGTCCCCACCTGCAGAGAACAACATATCATATTGTTTTACAAACTGAAAAACAGACTGCGACCTTAAACCAAACTTTGTTTTAACTGTGTTGCTAATTGGTGGAAATTGGTGCGGAAATGATCCGCAAACGCATCTGCAAAATCGAATCCTGTCGGGGCCTAAATTTTTCCAGGCTCCTTCTGAGAGTCGAGGGCGATAACCCATGAAATCGACTAAAAGTGACGACTGGTTTATAAATAAATGGGTGCACAGACGCCAACTCTATTCCTTACCCGAGAGGCTGAACGTCAAATCTTTGTATTGTTCAAATGGCATGCAACCAACTGACATATCCTCATTCAACAACGGCCCTGTAGACAAACAAACAGAAAAGAAAAAGATGGATATAGCGGAACATGTTTTAGAAAACTTAAAACCAAAACATTACTTAGTGCAGATCAAAAGGGCATGAATAACGAATGCAAGAACTCGATAAAATCAAGTACGCGTTGAAATTATTTTAATTAACAAACGGTAAACACCACAGCGTACACTATTGAGTTATGAATGCACGCGGGAGGTTGCTAAGCCCGATAGAGGCGTAAGAGTCGCTCGAGGCAAAAGCCGAGAGCAACTCTAGCTTCTTGAGTGCTTAGCAAACCTCCCAAGTGTATCCATAACTCAATAGTGTACGCTGTGGTGTTTACCATTTGTTTTATAACATAACATTGATACATTATAGCTAAAGAATTCCCTTTTATTTAACAAATCTTACGCGACCAGAAAAAACAAGCGCGCGCGGAAAAATAGCCTTTGCATTTGCTCACGTCAGCAGCGTACACCCATGGGCAAATGGGGGACGCTAAATTGACGAATCAGAGCGCGCGCTTAACTTTGGTTATGTTATAATGCTGCATGGAGAGGAAACTTGCGAGAGTACTTCTTCAAATCTTACAAACCTATACCCCCATCCCCTTGAGAAAAAAATCTCATCTTCCCTTCACTCACCAGTAGTACCAGCAGGTGTGATCTTACGTAAGTGCCTCACTAAGTCATCCCTTTTCTCAGATTTCGCTCTTAGGACAAGGCCACGAATCATATTTTTCGTCTCAGGCTCTGGACTGGTCAGAGATGCTGGTTCCAACTGCAGAGCTTCTTGAAACTGAATCACAATATCCTTAACGTCACGTGCTGAGTGGAGTGGAATGGACTGAATGGATTTTTTGACACTCTCTGGCAGCGCAAGTTCTTTCCGTTTCGCTCCTTGAAAATGATATAGTATTTATTGAAATAGTAAAGAGCCACACTGAAGTGCAAGAAGACAGACTCACGATGACGGAAAGCAATTTGTTAACGCACAACATCTTGAACTGGTTGCTATGCCTATTCCGCGCGAGAGAAGTTTGTTCGAAATCCTCTCGTATCAAAATTTGTAACTATAATTCTAGGGTAAGCTAAACTGTGTTAAAAAAAAATTGCTCTTTTTTCTTCTTAGAATGACATTTTTATTGAGCGATAGTGACATGAAAAGAAAGGGTCTCTCACCTTCCGAGGGAACTATGCCTTTTTCATCGAGACAACTTCCATGACGCGGTGCATGAAAATCTTGCAGCTGCTAAAAAAACAAAACAAATTAAATCAACTTTGGAATCGAGCTCAAGAAATAGAAAATGGGACAAGTTAGCCTGTTGAGGAGACCAGCTACAGGTTGCCGGCTACCAAGTTAACTCTTACCATTCTATTTGTAATCTCAATTTCGTGAGGAGTACGCCCCTTGATGGGAAAGCTAGATGAAATTATGATGGCTCGTAGAATTCAGATTTGATGAATCAAACTTGAACATCTTCAAGTGGAGAGACATCCATTACTGTATTCAGCTTTGGGTTAAATAACTTCCTGCAACTCTTAAAAATTATAGCTTCATTCTTATTCATTTAAGAATTTACTACGATGTGTTGAAAGTCAGCATGCAGAAAACTTAAATCCGATTATCAACTATTCAAGGAAACGAAGATGAATAATTGTTTTAAGAAAACACTGGGACATATATACATTAAGCGCAAAAATATGATTTTAAGTCATACATTCCTGCCACAATTTATACACTGTTTAATTAAGTTAAAACTGACAATTAAACCGTGTAATTATGTTAAAACTGACCTTATATAAAAATTCTGCTAGATTATTCACTTAACTTACCCAATTCGTGGAAGTTCCAGCACTTTCTTCGACGTCTTCAAATGAGAACCAACATTCGAACTGCTTGACCCGAATCCTGCAATCCCCAAGAGGGTTGTGTCCTGGTCTGTCACAATATTGACGCTGTCTCAAATCAGACTCTGACAAGAAGTGTAGACATTCACATCCATGCACGTCATGAGGGTGACATTTGACCGAGCCTGGTTGAGAACAGACTGGGCAGCAGACACACATATCGTACTTCACGTTCTTGAGCCAGTGAAACTCTTTCCGCATGCATTCAAGTACCAACCTCAACTTCCAGTGAATGGCACGAGATAGAGTTTGGTCAATGTTTCCTCGAGTTGTCTTAGCTCCCGTCTCGTTGTCGATGTCTCCACTGTAAACGACGATTTCAATCGATGAAGAATGGCACCGAAAAATTAGGGAGACACCCTGGCCGGGAAGAATGTGAAAAATGGCAAAATTATGAAATAACTGTGGGGTCATTTTGCTGTTCCATTCTTCGTTGCACCACGGGAGAAAAAGCAGGATAAGTCGGGAGAACAGACCAGGGGGCACTCGACCTGATGCGAATGTTATAAACAGGGATGGAATTTTTACGGAGTCAAGAAGCCTCAGGACATCCTCTGTTGGGGGTGACATCAGCATGGAGGGAACAAGATATTGCCTGTTAGAGTCCGCAGACGGCCAAGAATAAAGTAAGCTCAACCTTTCCATGATTGCAATAAGGCTGTTGCGGGATTCTTGGTTGTCAAACAAGTGTCTCCATGCATGGTCGATTAGCTTTTCATCTAAGATCCCTGTGTCTTCAAGCTTCAACCACAAGGCTTCTACTTGCTTCTCAGAGTGTTCATACCGCTTTACAGTGATAATCCTCTTGAGAACATCGACAAGCCACTGGGGATCTAGGATCACCATCCTTTCCAGCTCTGGAGAGCCACTGAAGTGAACAACAATTCTCTGATCATGCAGGAAATTCAACAAGGTCAAGAATTCTGCCTCGTTATGAACAGTACACTCGCCAAATGCGATACGCCTGGCCTCATCCAGTGATATCCACTTGTCGCGCTTCATACGGATGTGAAGCAAGCTTTCATACTTCAACCACCTCAACGGTATTTTGTTTTTCATCAGCGGGAGCTCCTTTGCTACAGCAAGTACTTTCTCTCTCAGGCGCACGACCTCTGGACACTCGTGGTCACCTCCTGATTTAGTATTATCTACAACGAAAACGTCTTTGAAAAGGTGCTCTCTGTATGCTTTGCTTCGTAAAAAACCAAATACTTCAAGTGCTTGATCTCTAGCGTTAGTATTAAGGAAAGGCTTATCGGCATGGGTGCAGACCAAGAACACTGGGGGAAGTCTTCCTGGTAAATTCTCGTGACTAGCTGTGGCTGTCTCCGAGGAGCTAAGTTCTGAGCCTACCAATGAAAAAATTGATGACATCCAAAAGTCAAGGAAGTCGAGGTTTGTTCTGTCGCTGTGAGAGTCCACAGTATTCCTGAACAGTCCTTTTTTCACAGATGGAGTTGCCTTCTCTTTTGGATTATGACTCAGATTAGCTACCAATAGATAGATAGCATTCTCAATCAGGAAAATTGGATGGGTGTCGTAATAGACTGATTGCCCAGCAAAGTCCCACAGGATTGAATAGATATCGTCGTTGTCGCAAACATCTTTCTTTCTCCGCACCATTTTTTTTAGCTGCTTAACTACTTCTTCAGGTATTTCTAGCATATGTCGGCGACTGTTTTCGCTTCCATCAGATCGACTCGGAGAAGATAATGCCACGTCTGTCTCGGTTTCTTTGGCAGCGAAATGAGTAGCTGTTCTACTTTGTTCTTCCGGAAGATCCTGTGAACTCGCAATTTCTTTCCTTAACCGTTCAAGGGTCAACTTAGCTGCCGCAAGGTTTTCAAACGAGAGACTTGACTCAGGACCCGCATCTTTGATTTTTTTCCCAGTTTTCCAAATCTCTTTGGAGACTTTGAAATATGCAGGATCTGCCTGTATTCCATCCGTACTTTCTTCAAATCTGTCGAAAGGCTCTCCTTTTAAAGACCTCTTCAGACTAGTTTTCCCTGTTCGCTCTTGTCCCACCAAGATTACTGGTATTCTGTTTACGGATGCCTCTCCGTCTTTGATGGCGTAGTTGTAGGCCTTAACCGCAACAGGACCGCGAGAATGAATTTCTATGGGGACTAGATGCATAAATTGGACGACCTGTTAGCAGTTGATTGGTAATAAGCTGTAACTGACGCGACAGTGTCAATTCAGTGTTATAGAAAGATCATGCATTTTGACTTGAATGCGTATTGGATCAAATTGACAAATCAATGCGATAAGGTTGGTAATTCTCTTAGTATGAAAACGATTCGTCACAGTCTAACTACCAATATTGGATCAATTTGGGAGCATTTACATGTTATTTTTGATTTTCTTTGTTTGTGTTTTTGTTTTTCCATTCAGGATACTTACACCAAACTGTAACTACGTCATAATGAAAAAACGCAAAAATAAAAAAAGGTAAAAAACAAAATAAACGAGAATTACAGATAACTTGGAAAATCTAATCTTCAACGGGAGAACGATAACCTTCAATTGCTTATGTTATCGTCAAATATAATTGAGAAAACAATTTGGAAATGCTTTGTTATAAACAGACGACAAAAGAGGCGTCTTGCCCACCGTTCATACGCTGTGGCCACGTACCTCATGCATTACCCGACAATTGGCAATCGTCGGGTGATTGACCTAAGACCGGGGCAGTCAGAAATGTTCACAAAGCACTCAATGAAAGTCTCATCAAAATTGTCAGGAGCACCAGATCGCTTATTAAAATGACAGCCGATTTCCAAATTTGTTGGTTTTTAAGTTAACGAGACTATTCGAAACGAGAGCGTCTCGCAAAGAGATTTTAGTCGAGGTAGCCCCAAAACTGGATGAGATGTGTTCAAAGAAGACATGACACTACAAATGGAAAATCGAGGACAAAATGTACAGTGCGTATCGAGAGCCAACGAAGCATAAATGTATTTCAACGCCAGGCAAGTGCGATAGATAAAACTTGTTACACTAAGTTGCTTAAGTCAATTTATCACAATAGTATGTGCTCTAAGAAAATAAAGGAAAAAGAAGCTGAGTGTATTACTGACTATATTCGCTCTTATTAAACATACGTTCATATCCAATGTGTAGTGCATAGAGTGACGCGATAAATAATAATAAAAAAATACTGAGATTCATTATCATGGATAAAAAATACATTACCTTCTCGTTTCTTCCGCCTCTCTAAAATAAAAACAAAATCATTTAAGTCCCTAACTGATATAAACGACAGAGCCTACACATCTGGTAGTTGTAGAGTGCATCTTTTTGTTTTTTTAGCATTAGCCCCGACGAGAAGTTTTTATGATGGATTACCAATTTTAACTGAATATGTATTCAGGAACCAAGTGTGAAGTATATATATATATATATATCTTATTTGTTGTGTAGTATCGCTGAGTATTTTTACGAGTTGTGCCGTATTTTGACGAGCCTGTAGGGTGAGTCAAAATACAAATGATGAGTAAAAATACTCAGCGATGCTACACAACAAAACGTCTTATAAGTTATTTATTATCCAACACGCCAAACCGTTATTTCAGTGCGGGCGAATTTTGCGGAAATTTATTTACGGGGAGTGCGTGACAGAAGTATGCGAAGCGGAACGGAATTGGCGCGTTGTCGTGTTGCTGTTTCTATTTTCTTCACTAAAAGAAGAAATTTTCTGGTCGTCAAGATGTTTTTCTTCGTTCGATTCATCTAATAAACTTTGATGTATATTTGCCAGCCATTCTGACTCTTCGTTGTCGGAAATATGATTCAAATTGTCCGCCATTTTTTTTTTTTTTTTTTTGTAACTACAATCCAATCCTTCGCTTGCGCGAAGCGAGAAAACTTGTTTAACTGGTACGGCTACCATAGACGAGTACAAATACCGCGTGATATTTGTACTCGTCTGTGGCGTTATTTGTACTCTACGAAGTGTAGTTGGATAATAATTTAACGTTATTAAATGCTAACAGCAACGTCATTATGGATAATTGCAAAGGATGATCATCCCAGTAAATACTTTCCAGTGCAGTAGCGCTATCTTCGCTGCAACAACGAAACTAATACATTTTAAGATAAATAGAAATCCAAGGACTAAATGTATGGTGCGCATCGACATACAACGAAACAGAAATTCATGTCTGCATCCGTTGACCTTAGAAGCAATAATTACATTTGAGTTGTGGCATTGTAGTGATTTTTTTTCTTTTGCTGCTGTTGTACATTTATATTAATGAGCTTAAATTAGTTTAACACAATGAAATACGCTCTAAGTAAATTAACAAAAAATAGCACTCATGGGCAAACAAACGGAACAGGAATTTATGTCTGTATTTGTTGGCTTTAGAAACCAGGCAAGTGCAATAAATACATTAGGCTGTGTCATTGTACAGTATTTTTAACAATAACAATAACATTTACTATTTGTATTTTCTTATTGCTGTAAGTTGTACTTTTACTCTAAGTTGCTTGAATCAGCATAGCACAGCATAGCTTGCGCTTTAAGAAAATGAAGACACAATACACTGAGTGTATCACCGAGTATATTTGCGATAAATGGAAATCCGATGACAATATGTATAGCTTACGCTGTAAAATGAAAAGAGCCAAACTGACCCCAAAAGCCAAATTGGCCCCAGTTTCTCGGGGACCAATTTGGCCCATTAAGGTTCGTTTTGGACTATTTGAGCCAAAACGGGTGGGACAGGCACCATTTCGACCCCTCCAAAATCTGAATTGGCCCCTATGAATTCTACTTTGGGATTTTTTTTTCAATTTGGCCCCTCAAGGAGCCACGTAGGATTAACCAGTTTGGCCTCAGAAGGATGCAATAATTGTAAACACAGTGACTAAGGTCATTAGTTTTTGCTCAACTTCATGCTGTGAACTTTTAAACGATTTAAATTTCTTTTATAAAAGCGATTTCCCTCCAAAATTCGTCCTTCTTTTGCGAGTGCGTTTCAGCACCTCCTTCTTCCGTATCTCATTAGTCGAACTAACCTATATAGCTAGACCTCGTGCGTTGGACTCAATAATGAATTACAGTAGCGAGGAGGTTGTCTCTTGGCTCGGGTCGCATGGATTTTCTCAAGAGACTAGAGAGGATAATAGGTGAGCGAAAGAAATTTTCTTAACAACACATTTTATTGCAACTTTATGTACACAAACTTGACTCCTCCGCTGATATTTGCTCGTATCTTATCTTGCAGAAAAGGACGGTTTCGACGGTGAATATCTCCTTGGCACTGCTCACGTTGTAGAATAACTAAGGCACTATTTTCCCCTTAATAAAAGAGCGACTAAAATTCAAGAAATTGACCGCGATGAACGCTGAACCTAGAGATGGAGCGATTTCTTCGTCGGTAAGATAATTTTAAGTATCTTACACATGCGTGGTTCCCCTGAATCTCAGCGGTTTCACAACTAAGGTCAACTTGGGGCCGAGAAATTGAGACGGTTACAATTCGAAGCGAACACTGTATGTAATTTGCACAAGGTGAAATTGACTTCTTTCAAGACTCTCTGATTTTACGATTTCTTACTCCGAATAGGCCATTTTACAGTTGTGTCCTTAGTTGCCAAGCCTTTGATTTGCCAAGCATTTGTATCTACTTAGCATGATAACAAAGTGATTTACGTATGATGCACGATCCTCGCAGTAGATAGCGCTATTTATGCAATAGCGAAAATCAGACCTGAAAAAAATCAGGCCTGTACGGGACTCGAACCACTGAACTCTGCGATACTAGTGCAGCGCTCTACCAATTGAGCTCACAACTGGGAGCAGGCCGTTAAGTTGATTCGTAATAAACCCGTGAAAGTGATAAATGAGATACAATTTTTTTCAGGTCTGATTTTCGCTATTGCATAAATAGCGCTATCTACTGCGCGGATCGTGCATCATACGTATCTAATACCGCAGTTCAAAATATAAGAACTTCTTATATTCATTGTATCTTATTTATCACTTTCACGGGTTTATTACGAATCAACTTAACGGCCTGCTCCCAGTTGGCTTGTTAGCTCAATTGGTAGAGCGCTGCACTAATATCGCAGAGGTCAGTGATTCGAGTCCCGTACAGGCCTGATTTTTTTTTTTTTTTTCAGGTCTGATTTTCGCTATTGCATAAATAGCGCTATCTACTGCGAGGATCGTGCATCATACGCCCAAATATCTAGCGCAACTAACCGTCTGACATACCGTATTAGAAACCGTTAATATGAGGCTAACAGACTTTCAAACCTTTATTTGCGATACTTACAACTTTTGTCTAAGTTTTAGTTTAATACTACTTTGCCATGCTAATAACAATTACAGAAAATACAAAAGTGTACGACTGGAGAATAATTGGGGGAGATTACATTCTCATACAAAGAATATTCTTTTTGTCTCCATGTTCACAAACTTTTGCAAAAGCGATACAAAACGCTTTCTGCAAAGTTACACAGTGTGAGATTTTAAAAATTTTCGCAATATGGAAATAACGCTTTAAGGTGGCTCGTACCGGTTTTCATCTTCTTGATGGCTTGTAACTTTGACAGAATACAACAGAAAGACTGACTAAGGCCAGTTGAACACTTTTACGGGGTTGAATTACATAATCATTGGTTATCCAAAAATAAGTGTCATTTCGTCACTAGCAGTTTCCATGGCAACGCTTTCATAGGCTTATTCAGACGCATTTTTTAGCTTGTGGCTTAAATAATTCGAAAACTAACACGGTGACCCCCTGATTTTTTTCAGTGATTGCTTTTGGCACTTGAAAAGGAAAATGCACAAACATTTTTCAAAAAATTCTACGGCGCGGAATTTCAGAAAATCTACAAAAAGGGCAATTTTCACACATCCCAAATTTCCTTCCGTAGAATTTTCTAGTTTTTTTTCTGATGACTCCTTTCGACGTTATTGTCATATTGGAACAATAAAAAGAAGGGGTCACCGGACTTGTTTTCATGCAATAGCTTTCGTGAGTTTAGCAATTTCCACGCGCGTTCTCGCGCATTTAAAAATCTGGATTCTATAAGATCGACACTTACTCATGATCTGTTTTAGCTACCGCTGACAATTGCGTGTGCTCGCGCGAGCAACTACGATCTGATGTTTACAGATGTTTACTGCTAAGAAAGTCATTAAACAGCCGTCAAAGACAGCCTCCCGAGCTCATCTTAATAATCCTACACATGACTTATGGCTATATCATATTATTTTCCTTGAAGTTTCAAAGTCTTCTTCCCCTTCAGGTAGATTATCCTTCACTTGAGTTCTTCTTTTTTCGCCGTCGCAAGATTTTATATCGGTTGAATATTTATTTTAAATGTGAAGTGAAGCAACCTCTACTTCTCCGAAAATCGTCTTCGTTATCTTAGTTTCTATCTCCTGCATTGACATTGGCCGCTCAACACATCAAATACAAGCTCTTAGGTAAACTTCTCACAAAAGTAGAAAAAATTCCACGCGTCGCTATCTTTGTTTTGAATTTTCATCTTTTGATCTCGCGCTTCTTTAGCACGTTTCTCTCACGTGCGCCACACAAGAGTGACCTGTGCCCCGCGCGAGGAAACTGGTAGGAGCCACCTTAAGACTCCGAAATAATTTGCCATAGTCCTATGAGATCAGGCATCCAATAGATCAGTTAATACGAAACAGTGGGGCCACGGGCGGCATTTAATCCGAAATTAGAGCATTCTAAGATAGCAGTAAGGAGGGATTTATCTCCAAACAGTGACCGTCTCAAGTCAAGCAGCTTTAGCTAAGTAAGCGCGAAAAAAATGACATTTATTACCAAAGGGAATAGATTAATTTATGCAACCTGCGCCGCGTTTTATCATTACCCCGGATGGGTTACATCCGGGACTTACAATAGCAGATACTTAAACATCCGAACATGTGATTTCGGGCCTCTTTTAGCAAGAGGCATAAAAAAAGACTGAATTCCTACGAACACTTGCACGTGAACCAGAGACTAACATTTCGCAGCTGTACCCTTCTTGATTTTTCACACTTTGAACATCTTGAGTGCATATTTCTTTTCGTTTAAGTATCGAAGTTGTTCTTTGGTCGTTTTAGTCTCCATTTTTTTGGGCGTGCATCTATACGAAAAAATCACTGATGTGTAGCTACTCCTGCCAAATAGGGATCATATATATTTTTTTCAGTCTGCAACTGAAAACTGTTAACTAAGAAAGAAACAATGATCAGTAATCACAGCCTATAATTTTGTGTTCATTCCATCTCTGAGAAGTCACCCGCCATTACTCACTTATTTTTCGAATAATCAATGTTAAACTTCAATGCGCGAAAAAGGGAGCAGAAAAGGTTGTAGAACTTTGCTCTCGTTGTCCTTCTCGTATTACTCATCATATCTGATAAACGATTTGATTTATGTAAGGTTGAGAGATATCAAAAGATCAATTTTCCTCTAAACGGAGACAAAAAAAAGCTTGTGGCAAAAAACTAATGAATACAACGTGATCATATAGCGCCAACGCGCTGAGAATACCTTGCGCTAGAAACAGTCAGAGAGTGTAATGCTTTTAGAGTATCTTCGTACGACAAAGAAGTACCGAGTTAACGTGACCATTTCTCGCGGGAAAAGTTTTCAACCAATTACAAGATCGATTGGACCTACTTTAAATGCCACGCAAGTTACTTGCCTCTTCTAACTCGTATAATCACTTCGACTTTTTACCTTATCGATATCCTTCTTCTAAACAGAACAGCCTGTATTGCTACTGGTGGGCCAATAGGAAGAACGTGGACCTTGGGCAACAAGGACGTTAATGTTTAGCAGATTTTGCGGAGTTATCGGCATCTATTTCAACTTCACAAGCGTGTATAGACTAGGGAGGCTATGAATGCAGAGAGGCCTCAGCACTCAGTATGGTGGTTAGCCCACGCCTCTCCACCGCACCTGCTTTCAATGGTTACAACAAGAGGCATTTTTCCCTTTTCTCTTAGAACCCACCAAAAACGATGACGAGCAAATAATTAGCTTCTCTGGCTGTTTTTTTTTAGTCATTTGAACGACACGGTGGAAACGCGTTTTGATCACGTCACAGTGGTGAGTGGTCATCAACTTTAGGCTGTCAAGCGCCTCGATATGTTGGTCGAGTGAGTTCGATGACAATATTGGTGTTTTTGCGTGGTTCTGAGTTACAAAAAATCCTTGATACATCTCATTGTTTATTAGGTTTGATCCTTTGAATGTCCACGTCGTAATGAATAGCGGTGTGGTGAAGTCATTTTGTTTGGAGTTGTATGCTGTTTGCTGACTTACGAAGCATGATCGTGGTTCTTCAGTCGCCCTCGCCTTCAAAATTGTCAAAAACTGCGATAGCTATCCAGACAAAGTAGCAGATTAGTTCTGTAAGATACTTTTCCGGCGAGTCTAAAGACTGGTTGGATTTTTTAAGGCTAATTAGCATGAAGCGATACAGGTAATTGTTGTGTGAAGAAAATATTCACACTTACTTTGCGCCCACATACGGTGCCTTTTCATTTTGGCAATCATTCGCTTGGATGAGAATTTTGCCTGTATATACTGTTTTTTTTGCCATTCCACCTTTCTGATTCTCTGTGCCTTTAAGAACGGGTGTCCGTAACCAAAATAAGAAAACATTTGTTCATTTCATATAGTTGCAGTTTTCTCAACAAGTCAGATATCTCTCATGAACAGAATTAAGCTCGTTTAAGCTCATATGATGGTGATTTTTACAAAGGGAGTTGAAATCGAAAAAATTGTAATTTGTTTGCTGCGCCAAGGCTCGCTAAAGATTCATTACGGCGATCAATCGAAGGCGCTGAAAATATAATATTTGAGACCGTCTAACATGACCGGTTCATTTACAATTTTCGTGTATGAAGTCTTTCTTGTTATCAGTTGAATGTAGATCTCTCTTACATGTCTTTAGTACGTTTGCCTGTACCTGTAACTACAGCTGCTACTTTAATTTCCCAGACAGCTCTATTTGTTTAAACGAAAGCGTTTTCGATGAAACCCACTAGTTTATTTCATTATTATTTATTTATATTTCAGTCATTTGAAACTTTCACAGGCACAACAACCTCCGGCTTTTGCTACTGTCAATTTCAGTGGTTTTTGAGATTAAAGTAAAATACGAATGAGTGATCGTCTTCGTTGCGGTTTTCCTTACTATAATAAGTGGTTTAGTGTCTCTTTTGGTAGTTTCTTTGAAAAGAATGATAATATTTACAGGTTTACTTTCCGCAGTTTTAGTTACAGATTTAAAACTGGCTTAGGAACGATCCTTATGGCAAAATCCCGACCAACTACGAACCAATCAGACACTCGGATTTAACTGAAGACAACCTTTTCGTATAAAGATTAACAATTATTTTTCGAGGGTGCGCCGGATATAAGATGATAAGTAAGTAACGGAGCATTTCGCACCTGCACCTTTCTTGATTTTTCATACTTATTATTGTCTTTGAACATCTTGAGTGCGTATTTATTCTAGGTATCGCCTTATACCGCACTGTAAAAGCTGGAGATTGTTCTTTGGTCGTTTCATTCTCCATTTTATTCTTCGTGCGTCCATAAAAAAGGTGGTCAAGTTCGAGTGCAGGTATAGGCTTTCAATTATATGGCTTTTAATCGTATGATAACCGTCTGCATCCTTTAGTTAAAACTTTTCTTTCTGTTTATAAAATGTAACCAATCCTTGAGCTGCAACACAACGAAGGGACGGGCTGATAAAATTTCGTAAAAAAAGAAAGAGGATGCAAAAGCTAAAGTATTTCACATGCTCGCTGCCGGAAAAAAATTAATACATAAACCACACAGCCTTTTTTCCGGGAATGTAAAACATTGCAGTCTCAAGGTAAACCAAGTGGTTTTTTTTTCTTAGATACGAAAAAATCACTGATATGTAGCTAATCCCGCCGATTACGGATACTTCTTTTTTCGGTCTGCAACCGTCTGCGATCGAAATCTGTCAGCTATTGAAAGAAGAAATGAATACAGGCTTTCATTTTTTTTTCATTCCCTCCCAGAAAAGTCAATGGCCATTTCTCCGCTATATTTTTAATAATCAATGTTAAACTTACATCTGCGAAAAAGGGAGAAAAAGGTAGACGATTTTTTTCTCTTGTTGCCTCCTTAAAGTAACGAGGAGTTGCTATATATCTATTACACGATTTGATGTTAGGTTTAGAGATATTACATGGCCATCAAAAGATCCATTTACTTCTGGAGGGAGTCAGAAAAACATTTGAGGAAAAAATAGTCAATATAACCTGAAAATATAGTGCCAATACGCTCAAAATACCTGGCACCAGAAGCATTATCTAGAAGGTAACGCTTTCCGGGATATGCGTAAGCTATAGAAGGAGCGAGTTAACGCTATGAAAGCTGCATGTGGCTATTCGCTTTGCATTAGAAGAGGCAGGATGTACTTCCTGAGCTTTGTTGTATATTTGTGTTGTGCTTTGCTACTTAAATGTGTTTCAAATTTTATTTTGTACTAATCCGCTTGAAAAGAGAAGGCTTGTGAAATTACCATAAAACAATTCATGTGTCAGTGGAAACTAGAAAATTTCGCTCCTGATTTTATCATAGCAACAGTACAACTATATCTATCACAATTGAATAAAGGAGGTGCGTTTCTAAACAAAATGTGGTGCTGCGTCGGTAGAGGAGTATAACAGGGTAATTAGCCATTTTCTAAACGAGCGGCGGTCTGGGTACGATTTGCCACCATAAAGGCTCTTGGGATCGTTTGGAGGGACAACGTGAAGGTAAACAAACATCGCGCACTATAACTTCTGTATTCCAGGCTGCACGAACAGTTACAGAAATGCACCTAACCTTCAGTATTATAGAATTTCTAAAGATCGTGATATACGTAGAAAGTACGTGGTTCATATGAGGAACGAGACGCTGAAATTAGACTCTACGAGTACGCAGATTTACTCAGCTCATTTCGATGGGGGAGAGTAACTTAGCAGAACACACTTGCCTTCAATTTTTCCAAGGACAAAACCGACAGCTCCAAATAGAGAACTCAAGAGGGCAAGTTTCAAAGATGCGCAGAAAATGGAGCAAACCAAAAAAAGAAAAACAACACTTGCTCAAATTGCTCAAATTACCACTGTTGTAATTTGCTGTTCACTTCTTTCATGTCGTTGTTTTCGTTCTCCGACTGCTGGATCTCTCCCTTTAACTTAACAATTTCTTTTTCACTTGTTTGTATTCTGTTATATAACCTGTTTAGTTGGTCACCAGTAATTAATGTTTGTATTTCCACACTGGTACTGGTGCCAGCATTAACATTATTATTTTCCGACTGTTCTTCAAATCTAAAGTTCGCTTCCAGTGGTAACTGAGCAAGTGTTGTTTTTCTTTTTTCGGTTTGCTCCATTTTCTGCGTATCTTCAAAACTGGCCCTCTTGAGTTCTCTACGTGGAGCTGTCGGTTTTGTCCATGGAAACCTTGAAGGCAAGCGTGTTCTGCTAAGTTTTTCTCCTCCATCAAAATGAGCTGAGCAAATCCCCGTACTCGTAGAGTCTAATTTCAGCGTCTCGTTCCTCATAAGAACCACGTACTTTCTACGTATATAAGGGTCTTTAGGAATTCTATAATACTGAAGGTTAGGTGCATTTCTGTAACTATTAGTGTAGCCTGGAATACAGCAGTTATAGTGCGCCATGTTAGTTTACCTTCACGTTGTCCCTCCAGACGATCCCAAGAGCCTTTATGGTGGCAAATCGTACCCAGACCGCCGCTTGTTTAGAAAATGGCTAATTAGGGTTTTATCAACGTAGTTGATAATGCAAATTAGCCACCTTAAAGAGTTTCGGAGTTGACGTTTCGAGCGTTATCCCTTTGTCAATTCGCCCTGACAAACTGAAGGGGTTAACGACCAGTTGACAAAATCATAATCATAATTTAACGGGTTCAATAAGAAGCATTTTCTCCCTTTTTCCATAAATATTAACACTAAAACGGAGTACGTAAACTGATAAGCAGTTTCATTGACTGTTTTAATATTCATTTTAACGATAGAAAATTGACAGTGGGCGAGACCTTTGTTTTGTGAGGTTGCGAAAAAGTAAACAAATTTGCTAGTTTTAACTGTTTTAAATTTGTAAATTTCTTAGAATCGACTTCAGTTCCGATGAGACGGATCGAATTTACTTTAAGAGGATCGAGTCGACCCCTGTGAATCGCGTCGATTCGTCTACATTGAATACCCTAATTTAACGCTTAAGTTTATATTGTGGTTGGTCTTCGGAGATATTGAGCCTTAGTATTGACCACTTTCATAAATGGCTGCCGGATTGATATTCTTTTGTTTAAATCTAAATTGGCCTTTCTGGCCTCGTTCTCCAGTTGAAAATTCAAAAGAAGGCATTATCTCAAGCGAGGCTAGTGAGGCTAATTTGAATTTAAACAAAAGAATATCAATTCGGCAGCCATTTATGAAAGTGGTGTATACCCTTATTTTTCGACTTTGTCAAAACCAGTGAGAGGTAAGGGAAGAAATGATTAATTAATTAATTAATAATTAATAGTTGCATTGCTACTGTGACAAACTGAATATATATTATATATGTTTGTCACAGTAGCAATGCAACGTCAGCTTATTAACTATGCAAAAAATGCAGGAAATGGGGGTTTTCCCATGGGGACCCTATATCTCCCAGGGAATTAAATATTTTGATCTACTATATTTAGACATTTGTTAACTCATGATACTTAGCATTTCTGCTAAGTTTGAGCCAAACCGGTGATTTGATGTTTATCGCCCCGGTTCTGCCCGGTTTTCTCGTGGACACGCTTTTTAACACTGTAGATTTAACAGTGAGATCCATGGAGGAGTTTTGGTTGGCAGCGGCTTCGGCGTAGGTTCATGGGGACAGAGATGATTTATCTCCTAATTTATGGTTATCCCCATTTGGCTTGCCATGCAGCGCTCCACCCCCATTTTCACATACTCGTTGCCGGAAAGTAAAAAATATATATATATATATATATATATATATATATATATACATACATACATACATATGCACTGCACTGACGAGACCCACATAGGTCGAAAGAGTGTGCGCCCTGTCTGCAGTTAGATAGCTCTCGCTCGGCTTTGCCTTTTGGCTACCTTGCGATTGAGCACTTTACACTGGGGTTGCCACGCACTTAGCATTCAGGCGAAGCTCATCACATTAGTTGTGATTTGAGCACTCTCGCATGGAAAGATGCCTGCACTTGGTCCCACAAGTGTAGCGCCCAGGCAATGGTTTATTCCAGAGCTTGGCCCAGTGTCTGCACTGATGAGACCCACATAGGTCGAAACAGTGTGCACCCTGTCTGTGTATATATACACATACTTATACACACATACACACTACACAGGGCTTTCTCGTACGGGAAGAAATAAACCATTGCAATCTTAAGAAAAACCATTTTTTTTTCCTACGAAAAAAAAGATCACTGATATGAAGCTACTCCCAACAAACAGGGATCAAATGTATTTTCTCAGTTACGATTAAAATTCTGAGCCGGCAACAGAAAGTTTTGAAATAATGAAAAAAAACAATGTTCAATAAACACAGCCTATCTTTGTGTTCATTCCATCTCTGAGCTGTCAATCGCCATTTCTCCCCGATTTTTTGAATAATCAATTTTAAACTTACATGTATGAAAAAGGGGTAAGCTCTTGTTGTCTCTCTCAAACAAAGAGAACTTGCTGCAAATTAATCATAACTAATACACGATTCGATCTTACATGTTTATCAAGAGATCTATTTACCTCTGGAGGGAGAAACAAAACTTTCCTGGCAAAAACTAATGAATTGAACGTGAAAATAAGGCGCCAACATGCCCAAATACCTAACGCAAGTATAACCGTCCGAGAAGGTAACCTCTATAACAGATCTGTTAAAATGAAATAGTTTAGTCGTTCGCAGAATTCAATTCACACTCCTCCATTCTAGCATGAGTAGTGTGACAAGACTTCTCTCCCACTGGGATTACAATTCAGTGTACCAATCCGCAAGGCAGTTTTTTTTTTAGGAGCCTTTATATTCCATGGGCGATTCGTGATTATTTGAACTAGAGAACTACCAATAATGAATGAATTCCACTTTTAGACAAATACAAAGCCATTAGCTACCCTGAAAGGCACAAAGAATACTTCCTCAAAGAAGAACGTCTGAGACACTATCAGAAACCTCTTGGATGGACCAGTCAGCCCATGGGAGGCCCTCACACCATCAGCATTCATTATTCTGTTGTAAACATTATGCTAAAAGAATTTGACGCCAGAGAAGAGAGAAGGGAGCACAGGCTTTGTAGTAGGGCCCACGAGATTCCTTCCAGTTTGAATTGCACCTCCGCCTTTTCTATTTGCAGAAGCCATGTGAAAATAGAAGGCCAAGACTCCGAAATGATTTGCAACAGTCTTATGAGATCAGGCCTTTGATGGATCACTTATAATTAGTTATTACGGAAGCGTTCAGTCACGAGCGGCATTTAATAAAAATCAGTGCATTTTTATATGTCATTAAGGACGTATCTATTCCCAAACAGGAACCGTCATGTAAGTCGAGCAGCTTTAGCCAGATGAGTGCGAAAAAAATGGAATTAATTCCTATAAGCAGGTGCACGTGAACAGGCGACTCACAATAGCAGCTGTACCCTTCTTGCTTTTTCATACTCATTGTCTGTGAACATCTTTAGTGCGTATTTCTTCTCGGTTAAGTATCGCTGCAAACTGTTGTGTAAGAGCTGGAGATGGTTCTTTGGTCGTTCTATTCTTAATTTTTTTCTGGGTATCGTTCCGTAAAAAAAAAAAAAAAAAATTGGCAGAAGGTGGTCAAGTTCGGACGCAGGTATAGGCTTTTAATTCTATGACTTTTAAACCTATTTGCTGCCACGTAAGAATGTCAGTGTTCATTTCAAAGAAAAAAAGGATTTCTATTTGAAAATGCCGATGTTTGGAACGCAATTATTCGCACTAATATACTTTTAGCTCAAATGAATAGCAAGTTAGAACAATGCAAGCAAGCAACTGTTCATATAAGTAAATGTTTTCAAGATCGTTCTTTCCCTTTAACGTCATTGTATCATATCAGAAGAATGCGTAATTTTTTCTAAGCATAAGCCTCCCCCAGGTGTTTTTAATAAAAAAACACTAAATTACCCCAAAAAAGTATATCCTCCCCGTCCAAGTGTGTACTATTTATGCGAATAAAAGTTGACAGCAACGTCAGTTATGAATAATGACTAATACATTTTCCGATAAAGGGAGATCCGAACACAAAATTCATAGCGCTTATTCACAAAAAAAAATCATAATCCGCGACCTTGTTATATCTACCACACCTTCGCTACAAATTGGTAAAATGACCAAACACCGGTAAACAAGAGGCCCAGCCATTAAAATTTCACAAGATGGGCAATCCTTAACCCAAATTAAACAAAGACAACAGACAAACTGGTCTACGGAATGAAGGGGGTAGGTTTCTTAAGAAACTGTGGCACCAGGTGATATGCGCAGGAAAATCGATTGGTATAAACGTCCTAAAATCACAGCCCTATTAAGTGTGTATTGTGTTCTTCTACGAATAGATTTCCGATGAGACGGATCGACCTTACTAAAGACGAGTCAAGTCGACCATTGCAAATCGTGCGGATTTGTTTAAATTTAATGCCCTAATCTAAAGTTTAATGTAATAAAATGTACTGAAGGATTTTCGATGACATCGACTAAACTAAAAAGCGCGTCGAGTCGACCCGTGCGAATTATGAACGCTTAAGTGTTTGTTGCCTTCTTCTACAAATCGACTTCCGATGTGACGGATCGACTTTACTTATGGCGAGTTGAGTCGACCCGTGCGAATTGTGTCGATTCGGCAACATTGAACACCTTAATTTAACGCTTAAGTTTCTATTATCTCCTTTTGCGAATCGACTTTCGGTGAGACGGATCGACTCAACAAAAAACGAATCGAGTTGATGAGTGCGAATCCTGTCGATTCGTGTACATTTTCTGCCCCTGCACTGTATTTAATATTCTAAGAATGGACTTCCGGCCTTTTCACGCTTCCAGAACTTAACAGGTTCAAGTTGTCATTCACTCCCTCACCATGCCACTCAAATTCACTCTTCAATTTGCTCTCACCCCTCAACTTCCGGTATGTTAACGTAAGATTTGATTCCCAGTGTGACGATTCGTCAAAGATCGTAGACGAATCGCAACAGTTTGGGTGTACTGAACATGTATGTTGATTTGCTGTACTCAGGAACGAGCTCTTTCAATTGTAGTCGATTTTTACGCTCGCTTAACCCCGATAATGAATGCTCATATTCACCGTGAACGCCAGTCAGATCACTCTCTGAACCATAAGTTCAAAAGTACATAAAATGGAGATGGTTGTCTTACAAATAGATCACTAGTAGCTATGTCATCTTTCAAAACAAAATCATCCATACTATTGGTTTTCTCTTGGTTCGCGGCTTCTAAAATTGTGTGATAAAAATATCTATAATGACTATATCTATTACCACAAATAGTGGTAATAGATATGAAAAAATAGAAAAGAAGAAAAAAGGAGAAATAGATATGGTAATAGATATGAAAAAATAGAAAAGAACAAAAAAGGAGAAATTACGATAAAACATTGTAGGAAATACAGCTGCCCGCCAATTTAATTTAATGAGAACACATCAAATCAGAAGAGCCTGCATTACCACTGATTAGCCAATTGCAATTGGAAGTATTCAGACCTTACATAAAAAGGAAGTTAATGTTTAGCAGGATCCGCGGATAAATGTCTTCCTTTCAAATTCACCAGTGTAAATAAACCCCCTCATATTCATTTCTCAATTAATCTGCATTTCTCATATATGATTTTCAAATATAGTTATTCGCGTATAAACTATAAGAAGGCTATGCTTGTAAATAGGGAGGGGTTCTGTAAGCATTGTCTCCCTTTTTCCTTAAATATTAACACTTAAACGACGACGAGCATATAAGCAGCTTCATTGACTGTTTTAATAGTCATTTTAACGGTAGAAAATTGACAGTGGGCGAGACCTTTGAAATGAATAACACTCTTTGGTAATTTGGTATGATCAACTAAGTTGAAATTGCAAATTGGCCACCGCAAAGCGTTAAAATGCTGATGTTTCGAGATTACTGAATTACTTTTCACCGGAATAATTATTTCGAGTGTTTATAAACTCCCTCTCATTTTCATTTCTTAATTAATCCGCATTTAACATGTATAATTTTCATATACAGTCAATTGTGTATTAACAAAAAGGAGTCTATAATCATATTTACTACGATTCATTACCATGCACTCTCTTCCCATACTAAAATATCGCTCAAATAACGCCGATATATCGCGATAACCGCGATATTCGGCGATTATCCTTTGCATTACTTTTGCACAGTATTGTGTGATGTAATAGGATCAAATTTAAGTAGTTATATTGTAAGCTTCTGGTATGTTCTGGAAAACCGTTCGTAAATATATATGAGAACTTGGTCGTGTACTTGGAGTAGTTCTTGTTGTCGGGAGTGACCGACTGTTTGGAAAGCTATACCAAGAGAGAGGACTGCGTGGAAGATCATAAATTTCAAGGAAGTTTGGAGAAAACTCTGAGTAAGATTTCAATCATCTCAATCCCCTACTGATATTGCCGAGTATTGCTGAACATTTCAAAGAAGCCCTATATTTTTATTTAATATTTGCGTTGTTAAATAGCCATTGACTCCCAACATATTTGCTTGATTACGCATGAAGAAGCATTGTGTATTATTCACTTGTTGCACTCGTCTTCTGAGTATAAGCCGTGGATGGTTTCGTAACGTTTCGAGATTACTGAATTACTTTTCACCGGAATAATTATTTCGAGTGTTTATAAACTCCCTCTCATTTTCATTTCTTAATTAATTCGCATTTAACATGTATAATTTTCGTATACAGCCAATTGTGTTTTAACAAAAACGAGACTATATATATATATATATAACATTTGATAGCGAGGTTAAATAATGATAAATTATCTCACTAATCTACTGATTTTTCAGAAACCTCTCGTGCACAAGAGAAAAAAAAAACCTGGCTAAATTTCCTTCACCAAAACATCATGTGCAACATTCCAAACATGCATACACAGACGTGTATTAAAGATCGACTTAACATAGTCGCTTCACCTATTTCAAATTCCTAAACACACATCACACGTAAGAAACCTGCGCATAAAAGAGGGCGGGGGGGAGGGGTAGACGTGGGTCACTTAAAACCCACTCTAATTAATCTTTGCCGTTCACAAAAAGTACAAAGTACAGTAAAACCCGGAAGCAACACCATGCTTTTCCTCGAGCTGCAACACGACAAAGGCTGGAGCAAATGAAATTTGTGTGATAAATGATATCCTAAGAGTGCGAAATAAGTTCTCCACGGAAGCCCTTCGACCAATCACGATTAGCGCTTAGATAATTTATAACTTGACTCGTGACTATGTGAGCTGGAGTAGCCTATTTCCCTCGAAAAGATAGTCTAAAAAATAAAACGTTCAGTGAAAATGCCTTAACACAGGCTCACCATGGGAGTCGAACGCTCCAAATAATGGCTCCTGTCACAGCCTACTATCTTTGTGTTCATTCCATCTCGGGAAGCTAAAAGATTTTCCTCTTATTCTCTCTCTTAAGTAACGAGGAGTTGCTATAAACTAACCATATCAAAAGCACGATTCGATGCAAGGTTGAGAGACTTTATATGGCCATCAAAAGGTCAAATTACCTCTGAAGGAAGACACAAAAAAATCTGTGGCACAAAGTTAAGACTAGAGCTTGAAAATATATGTAGTGCCTGCACGCTCGAAATACCTGAAAACATTAACAAGAAGGCAACGCTTCTAATGGATCTGCGTACGTTAAAGATGAACCTAGTTCAAGTGACCACTTCTTACAGGAAAAATTTCTCTTGAACACAGGGTATATTGGACCTGTCTTAATTGCCACGCAATGTTACTTGCTTCTTCAAATCCGTGCACTCACTTTGAAATTTAACTTATCGCTTATAAACTCATCGAAAGGATGTAGACTGGCCAGGTGTAAAGGAAAGGAATTAATAGTCAGCCGAGTCTGTGGAGCAAAGTTGTCCATTTTGGCTCAGTGAGCATCTATGAACCTGAGGGAAGCTATGTACACAACGACAAAGGGGTCTGGGTTAGTCACTTCGGCCACTTCACCTCTCCCTCTTAAAAAAGCCTAAGGGACTTAAGTCACTCAGCGACTAAGTGTATTTTAAGTATCATTTGAATGTGAGACTGACTCATCCGTGGTAAATTCACGTAAGCTGGACTTTGAAACTAAAGTTTGACTTGTCCGAAAATAAAGTAACTAACAGTCAGTGAGTTTCTAGTGTACATAGTCGACAGAGTCACCTCATCGATTTTATATTTCCTTAGCGCCTATCACAAAAATTAACTCCACGTACGTAGGGATAGAGGATATGCATTCTACATGTATATGGACGTAATTTAAGGAATCGAACGCTCCCAAATAATCTTTACATCTATAGTGATAAAATGAGTATTTCAGCAACGACAATTGTTTGTGTGGTGTCCTGTGGACATCCGGGACTATACACAGTGGTCAGGTGACCGAGAGAGTGTGCGTGTATGTGAAAAAGAGCGGGAGTTCGAAGGGTGACGGAGTGTTGTTTGAGTTATTGACCTTAGTTGCTTCTAGGAATATTACATTGGTGATGATGATGGTCCAATATAAGTGAGAAGCACTTACCACCATTAGATTTAGCCGGACTAGTTCCGCAAGTCGCGGACAAGTGGCGTAAATGGAAGCGCGCGTTCGAATATTATGCCGAGGGAAAGGAGGGCATGGACAATGCTCCTAAGAAGACGTCTCAACGTTTGCATTTCGCCGGTATGGAAGTGCAAGACATATTCGAAGACTTTCAAGATCCTGGTCCTATCCCAGCAGAGTGTCATAACGCTTATAAGGTCGCTATTCGCAAGCTGGATTTCTACTTTTGCGTCGAGGAGAATATTCCTTACGAGCGCCATCTTTTTCGTCAGCTGTCACTGCAGGAGGGGGCGACCGCTGACCAGTTTATGGTACGCCTAAGAAAACAAGCTAGGCATCGCAATTTCGGAACGAGTTTGAACGACAACTTGAGTGATCCGCTGATTGAGAAGCTAACGGATTTTGAGCTGAAGAGGACATTGTTGGGACACAGGAATATTACACTGGAAGAAGCCTTAGATATAACTCGTGCTTGGGAAGCGGCCGGGAGACAAGCAACAACCATGACTGTGAATCCAGCGGTAATGAAGGAGACAGTGTCAATGCAATCAAGACGAGACAAGGAAAAAGAGATGATAAACCCAGAAAGTGCTACAATTGTGGAAGAGAGGGGCATCTGCCCATTGATAGGAGTTGTATAGCAAAAGGAGAGAAATGTGAAAAATGTGGGAGGAATGGTCATTTTGCTTCGTGTTGTAAGGCACAGAGTGGTAATTATGCAACTGGAGGTAAGCCGGATCAGCAAAGGAGGGATTCTGAAAGACGCCAGTCTTAAGATGCTAACTTCATGGGCGATCAGAACGCATCTGACAGCGAGGAGAACTGTGCTTTTGCATTTGCAGTTACAGAGAATCAAGGAGAAACATGCAATGCAACCCGTCCCAAAGAAACAGAGCTGGAAGTGAATATTAATGGATTTACAACAGTACTCATTGATTCAGGGTCAGTAGGTAACCTCATAAGAGTGGAAGAATATGAAGAACTTAAGGCCCAAGGCCTTGACGCGAAGATGGAGGATTGCCACATACGGTTGTATGCGTGTGGCGGGATGGAGTTGGAAGTGATTGGCCACGTTAAAGTTGAGATCTCGGCAGGTGATAAGAGGATAGGTTCGCACTTGGTAGTCACTAAGAGTGGAAGGTGTCTGCTGGGCCACGAAACCTCACAAGCTCTGGGTCTGCTTCGTATTAGTACGAGCGTCAGCAGTGCGTTTGTGTAGTGCAATGTCGTTGGCGAGAACTTAGCCCCAGCTCTTCAGACTAAGTATCCAACAGTGTTTGTTGGCGTCGGCAAGCTGAAAGACCACAAACTGAAACTACATGTCGACTCAAAGGTGACACCAGTGGCTCAGAAACCAAGGCGTGTCCCATTTGCACGGTCAGAGAAAGTAACTGCGAAAGTTGAAGACCTCATTGCTAAGGATATAGTGGAGCGAGTAAATGGGCCGACGTCATGGGTTAGTCCTGTGGTGATTGCGCCAAATGCATCAGGGAATATCCGGTTGTGCGTAGATATGAGGAAGGCAAATGCAGCTATCATTCGTGAAAGGATACCCATCCCGACGGTGGGCGAGGTGTTGGAAAATCTCAATGGCAGTGCTGTGTTTTCAAATTGGAATTTTCTCTGGGATTCCACCAGATTGAACTAGATGAGGACTCCAGAGATATAACCACATTTGCCACACATGATGGCTGAGTTTCGGAGTAAACTCAGCACCTGAGAAGTATCAGCAGATAATAAGACAAGTGGTCTCTGATATCGGTGGGGTTCAGAACATTGCCGATGACTTGACAGAGCATGGCAAGAATAATGAGGAGCATGACAGGCATCTTCATAAAGTATTGCAGCGATTAGAGGAGAAGAATCTCACCCTCAACCCTCAGAAGTGTCAATCGCCCTTATCGAATTTACGCCCACTGTACGAGAGCTCAGCGGACTTTGAAGTTTCGAAACGAGGCTATCGGGTCACACCGGTAAAACTTTCAAGTAAAATCGAAGGAAACGGCTACGTTTGGAGGCATTTTTATTCGTTTTCTTAAGGATACAGCGTGTTCTCGTCATGGTTAGACATTGTATTGCGAACGGGTGCAACAGTCCATTCAGTGAATCGGCAACTGACGAGATCCACAAGATTAGGATCGAAACCGTGGTCTTCCCAAAGAAGTTCAACTATCAAACTGGAGGCAAATAAAACGCACATAAAAAAACTTCTCAAATAAAGAACTTACAAACGACCAGATTAATTTACTGGCAAAAGGGCTCAAATTCATTTCAAAACCCGCTACAAAACAAAAACAGATCGGAGAACAACTATTGTGTGACTTTGATCAGTTCGCAAGGAGAATACGTCTAATTTACATATTCCGAGGGGAAGACAAAAAAACCTATCCCTGCCACGTCAAATCTACATGGGAACCACCAATACAAAAATCAGTGGCTCTTGAAAGCTATTTAGAAGAGGTTAAAAGTGACCTTTCAGAAATAGAAATTACAAAGCGAAAAGATAATTTGCTTCCGGCTGAATGCAAGGCGCTAAGGGCTTTGAAACGTGACTCTGAGTTAACCCTTAAAAAGGCCGACAAAGGAAAAACAATCGTAGTCATGAAGAAACGCTACAAAATTTTGCTGCTCCTTTCCGAAATTACAGCCATTCTTTCAATCTTCATTTCGTGATGGTAGGACTAAGAATTTTAACCTTTTCCTTGGCAGAAAAATTCGCAGATTCCAGAGTTATATGGTCAGACATGGAGTGTTTCTAGTGTTTCTCGAGAAACGTTGACCAGATAGCCTCGTCCTGAAACTGTAACTCCGCGGACCCTTTGCATTGCAGACACAAATGCAATAAGGGCTCTTCAGGTTGGACAAAGTAGTCTTCATGGGACTTCTAGTGTCAAAGTACGGTAGCGGTCCAACCGAAGAGAAAGTCCGTGCTGTACCTGAATCAAGCCGCCCAACCACACCAACAGAGGTTAGGAGCTTCCTGGGGATGGTCGGCTTCAGTGCACGTTTTATTCCAAACTTTGCCGCCATTGCAGATCCTCTACGAGCGATCTTTAGGCAGGGAGTACCCTTTGTACGGGACAGTGAGCAAGAAGCGTCATTTCAGGAACTAAAACAGCAGTTAGCCAAGGCGCCTGTTCTGGCATACTTTGACAAAGAGGCACACACTCGAGTAATAGCTGATGTAAGTCCGGTGGGGCTAGATGCAGTGCTAGTCCAGGAGAAGAACTGTGTGGGCAGAGGCGTCTGTTACGCCAGCAGGAGCCTTAGCAGCGTACAAAGGAGATACAGTCAGACAGAAAAAGAAGCGCTCGCACTAGTGTGAGCGTGCGAATGGTTCAACCAATACTGGTACGGTTTGCAGACATTTGACTTGGTGACTGATCATGAGACTTTGAAGGTGATTTACACTAGAGGATCCAAGCCATCAGCACGCATTGAATGCTGGGTGTTGCGGTTGCAACCATATAGTTACAAGGTATGCTGCGTCGCATCACGAGATAATATTGCTGCTGCCCTGTCACGTCTAATTACGCTCCAAGCATCAGAGATATGTCGTTATGATTATGAACATGTTCGGATGGTTGCTCTTAAAGCAGTCCCCGTAGCCACTAAGATCTAGGAGATAGAGATTGCCTCTGCAGAGGATGAGGAGTTACAAGCAGTGCATAATTACCTTGTTAGTGGCAATTAGGAGAAGTGCCCACGGTCATTTTTGATGGTGCGCAACGAATTGACGTTCATTGGTCAAGTTATACTACGTGGAACACGAATTGTGATACCCAAGGTGCTGAGATTAAGGGTTTTGGAACTCGCGCACCAAGGTCACCATGGAATCGTCAAAACGAAGGAGAGACTCAGGTCTAAAGTGTGGTGACCAGGAGTTGATAAGGCTGTGGAACGGAAGTGCCGGGAATGTTACGGGTGCCAACTGGTCACAAAGGCGACAATCACTCCGCCTGTTAAAATAACCAGGATGCCAACGAGGCCATGGAATGATCTAGTACTGGACTTACTTGGGCCTATGCCCACAGGAGAATATCTGCTGGTCTTAGTGGATTAGTTCAGCCGATGGGTGGAAGTTAACATCATTAAATCTACCACTTCTGAGACGATCATCAAGTGTTTAAATAAACAGTTCTCCAGATATGGGGTACCTAATACCCTGAGAACGGACAACGGACCCAACCTAGTGTCTGCAGAAATGGAAGAATACTTGAATGAAATGGGCATCGAGCATAGATTGACCACACCACTATGGCTTAGGGCAAATGGGGAAGTCGAAAGACAAAATCGTTCCCTTTTGAAAACAATGAGAGTGGCCCATGCTGAGAAGAGAGACTGGAGACTAGAGTTGAATAAGTATCTTCTGGCCCACTGTTCCACCTCGCATGTAACAACTGGCCAGAGCCCAGCAGAACTGTTATTCGGGAGGAAATTGTCTACTAAGTTGCCAGAGGTTGCTGATCTAGAAGAATCTGAGGACCCGGGATATGAGCAGGCCAGATCGCGATGCAGAAAAAAAAGCAAGTTAGGGCTGACCAGCCGACAAGAGGCATCAGGCAGCAGTGAAAAGCATACAAAGAGGGGATTTGGTGTTACTGGAGAAGAGGAAGTAGAATAAATTGTCACCACATTACGAGAAAGAGCCATACCAGGTGATAGCACGTCATGGGGATCAAGTCCAGTTAAAGTCACCTCAAGGTGTGCAATACAAGCGAAACATTCAGCATGTCAAGCAGTTTGTTACACCAGCTACAGAGCCAAAGGGACCGAGCCCTGCAGAGCCTGCATAAGTACCTTGTGAAATAGGGTGTGGACAAGGACTCACACCCAGCCCAGAGATGGGAGCCAGTGCATGGCCAGTGGAGGACTAGAGCCCTATCCATCCACAGCTGTTACCAAGGAGATCAGGGAGAGTCACCCGACCTCATAAGAGACTCAGTGACTATGTCACCACCTGATGGTGGTTATGGTTTTCAAGTGACACTGACTTTCATCGTATTGTACTTTCAGTTTTCTATTTACCCGATCGGACATTGTTGACATTTTTCATGCTATTCTGTTGAATTTGATGTCAGAGTTTATGAACGGAGAAAGAGGAAGATGTGGTGTCCTGTGGACATACGGGAATATACATAGTGGTCAGGTGACCGAGAAAGTGTGCGTGTATGTGAAAAACAGCGGGAGTTCGGAGGGTGACGGTGTGTTGTTTGAGTTATTGACCTTAGTGGCTTCTAGGAATATTACAGTTTCTTTTTTTGTGGGTGTGTATGTGTGCTGTTGGTATGATAATCAAGTTCATTCAATATCTGATAGTTAACTATCAGATATGATAACAAGAGAGCTGAATTGTCGCGTGTAAGCTCATTTAACGGATGTATACCACGTTTAAAGGGGAAGAAATTGATAGTCATTTAAAGGGTTTAGTGTTAAACTCTTTAAATATTTTGGTAATGAAAACTTCCACTATTTACTTACGCAGATAGTTACCTTCCTCCTGTTTGTTTGGTTTTCTGTTGTTTTTTTGTTTGTTTGTTTTATTTGTTAGTGGGTAATTGTGTGTGCGTTGTTCGTGTGATGATCAAGTTCATTCAATTTATCAAATACCCATAAAATCTAAATAGAGCCTTACTTGTGTTACTTGTAACGTTATTTAAAAGAAGATTTCTATGATTTATTACCACAAATAGTTACCTTCTCTTGTTCTACAGGCGTCTGAAAACAAAAACAAAAAATAAAGAATTACGATCGAATATGAATCAAAGGCTCTGTGAGCCAACTCGCGAATTGGATAAGCCAATGTAATTTACGTGTCATGAATAGAAATTGATGATTGATTTCCATACCGCTAAGGTATGAATCGTTCTAAGAAGTGTTGGACTCGGGTAAATGAGCGTTTTGAGGAGTCTAATGTGAAATTAAATTAGGCCTCAGACAGAAAATATGGTCTGAGTAGGGGTTAGTGCAAGGTAATCACTGTTCCAAGATTTTACCGTAACGGTTTGTGGAAAGAAAGTTTAAAAGAGTGCTGTTTTATTTATCGAAAAACTATTGTTGCAATGTTCAGCTAGGCATTTACTTGCGATATAAGCATAGGGATAAGCATATAAAAGCTAATATGCGCTGATGGGACACTCGGACATAAGGATAAGCATCTATGCATAAGATAATCAAAAGGTTCCGTTCTTTTTATGCCTATGGTGTCTAGTGAGTCACGCCGTAGATGGCCTTGTGTTACTGCCAGAATCTTAGTAACTTTCCCTGTTACGAAGAAGTGGTTGGATCAAATCTGCAGCGCGAAAGTAAATTTTTCGTTTTGCCTAACCACCCGTAACCGCCCAAAACCGCGCGATTGGCTCGCGAAAGAACTCTTTTCCTCCTACCTCCCCTACTAAGCAGAATCTTCTCCTCAAAGTTCCTCTATGGTTTGGAAATCAATAAACCAATCAGAATCCGTCGTTTGCACATATATTTTGATGGCTTTAGGGGGTACTAGAAGGACATCATTTTGTGTGTTCATACTAATTGATCAAATCCGAAAATATGGCGTCCGCGCAGCCGACCTTCAAAATTTTCCAGTCAGATTTTTTGTTCCTTTGCGATCGAGTTAGATCTTGTTGAACTCAGAATATAAAGTGGCAATGCTGCAGAATACTGTCCTTGGAAAATAATGGATATCAAGGTCTTAAAGGAGGCAGAATAAGCTCTCGAGTCAACGACAATACGAATCTCTCTTAAGCCATGCGAATTGTGGACGTAAATTGGAAACCGAACTTTCGGACTTCAAGCAGGACCGAGCGACAATTTGACGACTCCATGGCCCGACGAATATTATTTTCGAGTAACAATGTGTTCAAAAAGTATAGTTTGATAGAAGATCTTCGTAGTTTTTCTGGCAATGCAGTCAAGTGAACAACAACCTAAGCATGATGAATTTTACCGCGTGGGCTTTGTACACGTAAGAAATTCGTACGTTTTTCGCTTACAACAGCAAATCAAGAACTAAATAAAACTGTCGTCTCGAAAAATTTCTTGGTCATTTTCGTCTTGCTTCCTACTGACAGATTCCATAAAACTTGAGATCTCTTCGCTCAGGGACAAATTTGCTTAGTCCTTTTGAAATATCACCCGCGTGCCTATTTGCACACATACGCAACCTATCGCTTAAGTTTCTTTCTTGGTCTTCGCTTTTTCTTTTTCAGAAACAATAATCATTTTCCTACAGATATACACTCAAAAATAGAAGCATTGACGCCATAAATGAAATATATGCTGCAAGAGACAAAAGTGTAATCGGAGATTGGTCAAACTTTAATTCACGGATGAAAAATGTATAATTTGACCTCTTTTTAGATTATCATTGGCTTTTTTTTCAACCCCAGCATTATTCTTAGCAACAAAGGTCGCATTCGTTTGTTTATTACTCGCCAAAAACTATCAAATACACTCAAAAGCCTCCAATCGAAAAAAAGTTTACAGGAATCGACCAATCAAGTGAGCGGACGAGTGCCAATCTTCGCATCATATCTACAACTCGCGCATGAGCGCAATTCACGAGTTAAAAAGGATCTGAAGGATTCAAGTCACTGAGCGTATTTTAATTCGCTAACACTTGAATGCGTCATCTCACGTATAATGGACTTAAAAACCAAAGTTTCAATAATCCAAATTTAAAATAACAAAACGTTTGTAGAGAAAATAAATAGATTTCAAATACCTGACTACATATCACACATAGGAAAGACACTCATAACACAATATAGGTTATGCATAAGGACGATATGCATACAATAGGTACAGTAAGGGAGCGGTTTGTGGGTTGAGTCACTTATCCTATATCATATCTTCCATTATCATAAGTCACTAAGCGCATGAAATTTTGAATAGTCTATAATAATAGAGTTACAGACGGAATAGTTGTTAGAAGTAACAAAAATGATTAGTAAGTGAGCCGTAAATATGCGCTCCACCTGTATTTCAGCTCAATTCGAGTTTTATCTTACTTCATTCAGCTAAGCCTCATGCCATTCCCGTGAGAAGGGACACAGTTTTTTTTTTTTTCATACAGACCGATCTAGACCTGTAAATAACCATTTTGTTAGGAGTTGTATTAATTAATATTTCTGATGCTGTCGCGCAACATACCCTGCAGGTGATAGAGAAGTACTCTATTTGCAAGCAATAAAAGAAGGAAATTTCCTTGGAATCCCTTTCACAATGGGCTGCATCTTGACATCATATCAGTTAAGGTGCGGTTATCAACAACGCAAGCCCCAAACATGCATTGACGCAAGGGTTAAATTTCGGTCAAGAACAACAATAAAATTGCGGAGAATAATAGTTGTAACTTAATAGTTGTAACTTATTCTTTGCATTACTTTTGCATAGTACTGTATAATGTAATAGGATCAAACTAAAATAGTTATGTTGTAAGCCTCCAGTATGTTCTGGAAAAGCTTTGTAAATAAATATAAGAACCTGGTCGCGTAGTTGGAGTAGTTGCTGTTGTCGGCAGTGATGACCGACTGTTTGGAAAGCTATACCAAGAGAGAGGACTGCGTAAAAGATAACAAATTTCAAGGAAGTTTGGAGAAAACTGTAAGTAAGATATAAATCATCTTAGTCCCCTACTGATTTTGCTGAGAATATACTCCTGCATGATAAAACCTGAATGATTGCTTATGTTTGTAAAGAAGAAGGATTATGGAAATAGCTCATTTTTCCCTTTTGTTGTATCTCTCAAACAAATGAAGGTTTTCCATAAATTAATCATGACATCTCTTGAAGTGGATTATCGCTGAACATTTCAAAGAAGCCCTATGTTTTTATTTTAACATTTGCGTTGTTAAATAGCCTTGACTCCCAATATATTTGCTTGATTAAGCCTGAAGAAGCGTTTTTTATTATTCACTTGTTGCACTCGTCTTCTGGGTGTAGGCCATGGATTGATTTCGAGTTTTTTTTTCAAACACGATCGGCCGTCGATCGATCAACGACTTTTAAAAGGTTTTACGATCGGCCATCCATCGGCCAACGGACTTTGTTTGACTTTGTTGCCGCGCGAGTGAACAAGTGAATAATTATAACGCTTTTTCATGGTAATCAAACAGATATCTTTACAGTCAATAGCTATTTAACTACGGAACGTTAAATAGAAACGTTTTACAGCAGGTTTATACTCTACTGGGTAAAAGCCTTGCATGGTTTCAAAGTCTTTTTAAACTCGATCAGCCGTCAGGGAAATAAGAAATTGGGGAAAGTGAAACCAGCGCTTTCATTGTTTTAGAGTAGTTAGAATCTCTGATTAAATATACCAGGGCATTCAAATAAGCGTAGCTACCTTTAAGTGCACATGGGAGGTTGACTCACCATTGAGGTACAAGGTCTTAGCATATAATAGTTCTGCTGTGCATCTTTAACATTTTTCCCACTGGGGAAATAAATCGCCAAGACGTTCCAGATATTTTCCAAGCGTTAGATAAGATAAGGCTTTCAAAACATCAGTTAAAATGGAACAGTTTGCGGCACTAGGTCGAAATCAGTGTGTTAATATTGTAGGTGGCGCATGCATTCAGTTGAGATTTCTCTCCCACCAGACATTATCACAAGCCAAGCAGCTCAATAGAACAAAGAAACAATATTCAATGATCACAGCCTATCTTTGTGTTCATTCTATCTCTAAGAAGTTAACTGCCATTCCTCTCCTATTTTTTGAATGATCACTATTAAACTTACAGGAGGGAAAAAAGAGAGAAAAAGAAGGTCACAGATTTTTGCTCTCTTAAGTAATTAGGAGTTGCTTTCAACTCAACATATTAGATACACGATTCGATGAAAGGTCAAGAGATCTTCTCCGGCCATTAAAACATTAACTTATCTCTGAAGGGTGACACAACAACATTTGTGGCAAAAACGAATGAATACCACGTGAAAAATAAACCGCTAATTAATACGCTCAAAATACTTTCCACTACTCAAAGATTCCTTTGTGCTGAGCACTAAAGAACGCGGTCTGAAAGAGATCTAGGATCAAAGATTAAATCCGAAATATAATCTGAAATTAAACCTCTTGGCTGGATCCGTCTGCATGGGCGCTTGGAACATTATGCCATAGTGGCACAACCATTAGCAATGGCGAAAATAAACTTTTCTGTATTTCACAATGAAAACAATTAAGCGCCAAAGCGCTCAAGAGATTTGCAACTGTAGGTTTAAAGTCAGGCTTTTGATAGATCAGTTAAAAGGAACAGCTCAGTTGTTTGCAGCATTTAATAGAAATCAGTATCATCTAAGATGCGCTTTCAGTCAGCAAAATGTAAACGCACGTCCGGGATTTTGACTGCACTAGGATTTGTGCTTATTACTTGTCGCGTCTACGGTTGCTTTTATAATCCCTACGGGGTCTGAATACTTCGAAAAAAAATTGTTGTCTTCCTTGCCGCTGAATCATGAGTTATTCCTTTCCCATTAAATGCACGATTAGTACTTTAATTGAAAAAAATAAACAACAAGAAGACATTACTCACGTAAAATATTCGTATAGAAATACTTTTAAGTTGACAAAATTTCCATAGACATTGTATAGAGTGTATCGGATGCAACTTCTTCTAAAAGTTAAACTATTTCAAATTACTATCCGCATGTCTCAGATAGGAAAGAGTGAAGGGTTGATGGGGAGAGGGGGCTCACTTACAGTTCACCTTTCTTATTATTTGCCGTATACGAAAGGTACAAAAGGGGGCCTGGGAGCAGCATCATATTGTTCCTTCAGCCGCTAGACACTGTGAAGGTAGGCTCAAGCAAAAACAGTTTCAGTCACATGGAAAAGTTTTTCTTTCTGAAATACAAAAAAGTCACTGATCTAACCTCTCCTGACAAAGACGGGCCATATGTATTTTTTCAGAGTCTGAAGTCAAAAAAATGAAAAAATGAACAATAATCGCAGCCTTTGATCTTTGTGTCCCTTCCCTCTGTGAGAGGTAAATCGCCATTTCCCCTATTTTTTTAAAAAATCAATATAAAAATTATATTGTATAAAAAAGGGTAAGCTCTTGTTGTCTCTCTCAAGTAAGGAGAAAGTTCCTATAAATTAATCATAACTAATACACGATTCGATGTAAGGTTTCTAGATCTTACATGTCCATCAAACGATCCATTTACCTCTGGAGGAAGAAATTTATTTTCCGTGGCAAAAACTAATAAACTCAACGTGAAAATAAAGCACTAACGCGTCCAAATACCCAGCGCGAGCCACTGTCCTAAAAGGTAAAGCTTATAACGGATCGGTCAAAATGGAATAGTTCAGTCGTTTGCATAAGTCAGTTTACACTCCTCCATTCTGGCATGTGTGGTGCGACGAGACTTCATTCCCACTGCGATTACAACTCAGTATACCAAGGCGCGGTACAGTTCTTTTAAGGACCTTTACATTCAATGGGCGATCCGTGATTATTTAAACTAAAGATTTACCAATAATGAATGAATTGCACTTTTAGATAAAAACCATGCCATTAGCTACGCTGAAAGGCACATTAAAGAATACTGTCTCAAAGAAGAAAGTCTGAGACACTATCAGAAACATCTTGGATGGACCAGTCTGCCCATATGAGGCCCCCACACCATCAGCATTTATTGTTCTATTGTAAACATTTTGCTTAAAGAATTTGACGCAAGAGAAGAGAGAAGGGTGCACAGGCTTCGTACTAGGGCCCATGAGTTTCCTTCCATTTTGAATTGAACCTCCGCCTTTTCTATTTGCAGAAGCGATGTGAAAATAGAGGGCCAAGACTCCTAAATGATTTGCAACAGTCTTATGAGATCAGGTCTTTGATGGATCACTTAGTTATTACGACACCGTTAAGTCACGTGCACCATTTAATAAAAATTAATGCAATTTTATATAGCATTAAGGGCGGATTTATTCCCAAACAGGAACCGTCATAAAAGTCAAGTAGGTTTAGCCAGATGAGTGCGAAAAAGATGGAATTGATACCTATGAGCACGTACACGTGAACAGGTGACTTGCGTTTCCTAGGTGTACCACTCTTAATTTTTCATACTCATTGTCTGTGAACATCTAGAGTGCGTATTTCTTCTCAGTAAAGTATCGCCGCAAACTGCTGTGTAAGAGCTAGAGATTGTTCTTTGGTCGTCAGGTACTATTCTTCATTTTTTGCTAGGTACCGTTCCATAAAAGAAAAAAAAATTAACAAAAGGTGGTCAAATTCGGATGCAGGTATAGGCTTCCAATTCTATTGCTTTTAATCCTATTTGCTGCCAAGTAGGGATGTCATTGTTCATTTCAAAAGAAAAAAAGGATTTCAATTTGAAAATGCCGATTTTTGGAACGTACTTCTTTGCACTAAAATGCTTTTAGCTCAAATGAATAGCCAGTTAGGACAATGCAAGCAAGGAAATTTTGCTATAAGTAAAATTTTTCTAGATCGTACTTTCCCTTTAACTTCAATGTATTAAATCAGAAGAATGCATATTTTGTTCTGACCATAAGCCTCCACTAGGTGTTGTTATAAAAAAACACTAAGTATATCCTCCCAGTCCAAGTCTGCTATTTACGCGAATAAAAGGTGACAGCAATGTCCATTATGAATAATTACTAATACATTTTACGATAAAGGGAGATCCGAGGACAAAATTCATATAACATACAATGAAACAGTAACTTTGGTATACACTTGCAAACCTTATTTGAGGATCGCAGTGGAGTTAGCCGTCATCCATCAAATGACCAAAATATCAACCTTCAACCGTCCAAAACGCAATATTTTTACTGTCAACCGTCAAATAAGCAAGCGAATTTTAGCCGTCAAATGTCTCAGACATCCTAACTAAGATCTAAACGATTGGCTTAACAAGAGCCAAGTTCTGTTGCTCAGTTAGCCGTCAACCATCAAATGCCCAAAGTATTAACTTTCAACCGTCAAAAATGCAATATTTTTACGGTCAACCGTCAAATAAGCAAGCCAATTTTAGCCGTCAAATGTCTATGATATTCCAAGAACTAAACGATTGCCTTAACAAGGGTCAAGTTCTGTTGCTCATAAATAAAAATTTCGATATATTACAAAAAACACGTTTATGTATTAAGTTCTTTAACTTCTAGTCGCGAGTAAATTTGGTTAGCGACAGAACTGACTTCCGGTGTGGAAACACTTCCGGTATCGTAAAACGTTGGTCATTTATCAATAAAAGGTGATATAAATTACCAGTTCTTTAAAAACGCGTCATTATGAAAAATTATAGCCAAAATCTTGCGTGTTAAGCTCGTTTTATAAACGACATTCCCAAAAATTAACCAACAACCATCAAATAACCCAAAATTTAACAGTCAACCGTCCAAAGAGCTTATTTTTCACTGTAAACCGTCAACGTGAACCCCCCTTCCATGGAGACCCTATTAATTTGACCGTGTTACTATTGTTGATGTTGTTGATCATGTATAGAAAGATGGTTGAATTAGTTAATGTAATAGAATGTGCATTAAAAATAAAAGGAAAAAACATGAACCTGAATCAGTATCGCTGAGTGTATTTACTTTAATCATTCAAACATACAAAGTAACTCTGTGAAGTCGCTTCAGTAGCATGTTAAGATTGTCTGTTAATAAACATTTCTATGATGACCATAATCTATTACTGCAGATAGTTACCTTCAAAGGCCCTCCTGAACTCTGAAAAGAAAACAAAGAGAGGAATTACTATCAAGTACGAAATAAAAACAAAATGGAAACAAAGGATAAGGTTTGCAAAATCATCTCAGTCCCTTACTGATAAGCTGACTAGCTGTATAGTGTATCATTCTTTCTAAGCATTAGCTCCCGCGAAGTGTTGTTATAATGAAACACTAACTTAACTGAAAAAATATCTCCGAACTCCAAGTTTGTTTTATTTACGGGAATAAAAGTTAACCGACCATATTTTATTTTTTTAAATAATTTTTATTTATTTATTAATATGGTTAATTACATGGGATATCTATCGCAGAAAATATTTGTCACTGCGACAACGCTATCTTCGCTGTAACAACAAAACCAACAAATAATACGATAAATGAAAATCTGAAGACACATTGTAGAGCTCATATAACATACAATGAGACAGTATCTTTTGTAGACATTTGTAGAGCTTAATTGAGGATCCCAATGGAGTCAGCCGTCAACCATCAAATGGCCACAGTATTAACCTTCAACCGTCAAAAACGCAATATTTTTACCGTCAACCGTCAAATAAGCAAGCCAATTTTAGCCGCCAAGTGTCTCAGATATCCTAACTAAGAACTAAACGATTGCCTTAGTAAGGATCAAGTTCTGTTGCTCATAATTAAAAGTTTTGAGATATCACAAAAACACATTTATGTAAGTCCTTTAACTTCTAGTCGCGAGTAAAATTGGTTAGCGACAGAACTGACTTCCGGAGTGGAAACATATACACCTAATTGCAATAAGGTTGTCATAGAAAAAAGCAAAAAGCAATCAAAGGCCCTGAGGGCCAACGCATGAATTGAATAAGCCAATGTAATTTATGTCGTCAATAGAAATGGGTGTTTGATCTTCCATACTAGGGTATGAATCGTTCTGTGAACATCTTTAGTGCGTATTTCTTCTCGGTTAAGTATCGCCGCAAACTGTTGTGTAAGAGCTGGAGATTCTTCTTTGGTCGTTCTATTCTTAATTTTTTTCTGGGTATCGTTCCGCAAAAAAAAAAAAATTGACAGAAGGTGGTAAAGTTCGGATGCAGGTATTGGCTTTCAATTCTATGACCTTTAAACCTATTTGCTGCCACGTAAGGATGTCAGTGTTCATTTCAAATAAAAAAAAAAGGATTTTTATTTGAAAATGCCCATTTTTCGAACGTAATTATTCGCACAAAAATGCTTTTAGCTCAAATCATAGCCAGTTAGGACAATGCAAACAAGGAACTGTTCATATAAGTAAACTTTCTCTAGATCGTACTTTCCCTTTAACGTCATTGTATCATATCAGAAGAATGCGTATTTTTTTCTAAGCATAAGCCTCCACCAGGTGTTTTTAATAAAAAAAAAACACTAAATTACCCCAAAAAAGTATATCCTCCCTGTCCACGTGTGTATTATTCATGCGAATAAAAGTTGACAGCAACGTCAATTATGAATAATGACTAATACATTTTACGATAAAGGGAGATCCGAGGACAAAATTCATAGCGTTCATTGACAAAAATAAAATCATAATCCGCAACCTTGTTATATCTATCAAACCTTGGCTATATATTGGTAAAATGACCAAAAACCGGTATACAAGAGGCCTACCCATCAAAATTTCACAAGATGGACAATCCTTAACCTAAATTAAACAAAGACAACAGACAAACTGGTCTACGGAATGAAGGGGGTAGGTTTCTTAAGAAACTGTGGCACCAAGTGATATGCGCAGGAAAATCGATTGGTATAAACCTCCTAAAATCACAGCGTTATTAAGGTCGGCACACACGAGGGGACTAGTCCCTGCGACTAGTCCGTGCGACTAGTCCCGGCGACAAGTCTTTGAAGGATTTACACGAGGGGACCGGTAGCAGGGACTAGTCCCTTAAGGCGTTCACACGAGGGCACTCAATTGCACAAGAATATAGGAAAATGAAGAGGCAAAAGATGTTTCTTAGTCTGGTACGTTACACGAAAACAATGAAAACTTGGTAACTTTTCATTGTAGCACTATTAAACATCAACGCAAATGAACTGCACTTATTCAGTCGGATTATTCATGCTTTTACGTGTTCCGTTTTTGTTTTTGTTTTTGTTTTTTTTTAATTTTAAGAGACAGAGTAAAATAGGGTAAAAATTCCATCAAAACGGCTCCAAGACATCTGTATATGTTTACAAAACTAGAAGTAGTTTTTTATTCTTCAGTTGTAGAAATCTAGAATTCAGGGAAAAGTCATAGAAACTACAATGTTTACAAATACCGGAAGTCACGCATCATACTGACCCGTGATTGGCTTATTTACCGTTTAGTCGCAGGGACTGGTCGCACAAACAGTTCACACGAAGGGACAAACATTTGTTTCATGCGACAAGTCCCTGCGACTGGTCGCACGAATTCAAACCAGTTTGAATTCGTGCGACCAGTCGCAGGGACCAAATTTTGGTCCCTGCGACCACAAAAATGTGTAGTTTACACGAAGGGACTTGTCGCATGAAACTAGTCGCTGGGACTAGTCGCAGGGACTAGTCCCCTCGTGTGTGCCGACCTTTAAGTGTGTATTGTGTTCTTCTACGAATAGATTTCCGATGAGACTGATCGACCTTACTAAAGACGAGTCCAGTCGACCCTTGCAAATCGTGTAGATTTGTCTAAATTTAATGCCCTAATGTAAAGCTTAATGTAATGAAATGTACTGAAGCATTTTCGATGACTTCGACTAAACTAAAAAGCGCGTCGAGTCGACCCGTGCGAATTATGAACGCTTAAGTGTGTGTAGCCTTCTTCTACAAATCGACTTCCGATGTAACGGATCGACTTTACTTATGGCGAGTCGAGTCGACCCGACCCGTGCGAATTGTGTCGATTCGGCAACATTGAATTCCTTAATTTAACGCTTAAGTTTGTATTGTCTCCTTTTGCGAATCGACTTCCGGTGAGACGGATCGACTCAACTAAAACCGAATCGAGTTGATGAGTGCGAATCGTGTCGATTCGTGTACATTTTCTGCCCCTGCACTGTATTTAATATTCTGAATATGGACTTCCGGCCTTTTCACGCTTCCAGAACGTAAAAAGTTCAAGCTGTCATTCACTCCCTCACCATGCCACTCAAATTCACTCTTAAATTTGCTCTCACCCCTCAACTTCCGGTATGTTAACGTGCGATTTGATTCCCGGTGTGACGATTCGTCAACGACCGTAGACGAAGCGCAACAGTTTGAGTGTACTGAACGTGTATGTTGATTTGCTGTACTCAGGAACGAGCTCTTACAGTTGTAGTCGATTTTCACGCTCGCTTAACCTCGATAATGAATGCTCATATTCACCGTGAACGCCAGTCAGATCACTCTCTGAACCATAAGTTCAAAAGTACATAAAATGGAGATGGTCGTCTTACAAATAGATCACTAGTAGCTATGTCATCTTTCAAAACAAAGTCATCCATACTATTGGTTTTCTCTTGGTTCGCGGCTTCTAAAATTGTGTGATAAAAATTTCTATCAATACTATATCTATTACCACAAATAGTGGTAATAGATATGAAAAAATAGAAAAGAAAAAAGGAGAAATTACGATAAAGCATTATAGGAAATACAGTTCCGCGCTAGTTTAATTTAATGAGAACACCTCACATCCTGTTTAGCAGGATCCGCGGATAAGTGTCTTCCTTTCAAATTCACCAGTGTAAATAAACTCCCTCATACTCATTTCTCAATTAATCTGCATTTCTCATATATGATTTTCAAACATAGTTATTCGCGTATAAACTATAAGAAGGCTATGCTTGTAAATAGGGAGGGGTTCTGTAAGCATTGTCTCCCTTTTTCCTTAAATATTAACACTTAAACGACGACGAGCACATAAGCAGCTTCATTGACTGTTTTAATAGTCATTTTAACGGTAGAAAATTGACAGTAGGCGAGGCCTTCGAAATGAATAACACTCTTGGGTAATTTGGTAAGATCAAGTAAGTTAAAAAAATGCAAATTGGCCACCGCAAAGCGTTAAAACGCTGATGTTTCGAGATTACTGAATTACTTTTCACCGGAATAATTATTTCGAGTGAAATAATTTTCATTTCTTAATTTCATTTCCATTTCTTAATTAATCCGCATTTAACAAGTATAATTTTCATATACAGTCATTTGTGTATTAACAAAAAGGAGACTCACTGCTTCCGGAAATTAAAAAGATAAAAAATAAAAATAACAAGAGAAAACTATAATCATATCTACTACGATTCATTACCATGCACTCTCTTCCCATACTAAAATATCGCCGATATATCGCGATAACCGCGATATTCAGCGATTATCCTTTGTATTACTTTTGCATAGTATTGTCTGATGTAATAGGATCAAATTAAAATAGTTATATTGTAAGCTTCTGGTATGTTCCGGAAAACCGTTCGTAAATATGTATGAGAACTTGGTCGTGTACTTGGAGTAGTTCTCGTTGTCGGGAGTGACCGACTGTTTGGAAAGCTATACCAAGAGAGAGGACTGCGTGGAAGATCATAAATCTCAAGGAAGTTTGGAGAAAGCTCTGAGTGAGATATCAATCATCTCAATCCCCTACTGATATTGCCAAGCATTGCTGAACATTTCAAAGATGCCCTATATTTTTATTTGATATTTGCATTGTTAAATAGCCATTGACACCCAACATATTTGCTTGATTACGCATGAAGAAGAATTGTTAATTATTCATTTGGTGCACTCGTCTTCTGGGTATAAGCCGTGGATGGTTTTCGAGTTCATTTCAAACATTATCGGCCATCGATCGATCAATGACTTTTAAAAGGTTTTACGATCGGCCGTCGATCGGTCAACGGACTTTGTTTGACTTGTTGCCATGCGTATGAACGAGTGAATAATGATAACGCTTTTCCACGGGTAATTAAACAGATATCTTGGGAGCCAATAGCTATTTATTAACTACTGAACATTAAATAAAAATGTTTTACAGTAGGCTTATACTCACTCTACTGGGTAAGAGCCTTACATGGTTTTCAAAGTCCTTTCTTTTTAAACACGATCAGCCGTCGAGGAAATGAGAGATTGGGGAGAGTGAAACGAACAATTTCAAACGACATTAACCTACGAACACTCGTAAACACATAAAATCTAAAATTTTAATCCCATGGTCATTTGTAATTATAATTATTTTGGACGTTGGTGAACTGACATTAGACGTTGGCGAATCGACCTCATATGTTGGCGAACTGACGTTGACGAACTGACACGTTGGCGAAACGACCGTTTACCTTTTGAGGTATCATACCCATAATGATTGATGGTGGACTAAACGATGAAAAGTTTAGTTCAATTTTGGTCACATTTTTGGAGGGACTAAACTAACTACATCGATGCCAAGTGTAATGACTAAGCACAGCCTCATTTAACGCATAAAAATGTATCAATATAATAGCCTATAGTTTTCATCGACATTCTTTCGAAAAACAAAACTTCAAATATAACATTTGATAGCGAGGTTAAATAATGATAAATCATCTCACTAATCTACTGATTTTACAGAAACCTCTCGTGCACCAGAGAAAAAAAACCAAAACATCATGTGCAACATCCCGAACAAGCATACAAAGACATGTATTAAAGATCGACTCAATATAGTCGCTTCACCTATCTCAAATTCCTGAACACACATCACACGTAAGAAACCTGCGCATAAAAGAGGGCGGGGAGAGGGGTAGACGTGGGTCACTTGAAACCCACTCTAATTAATCTTTGCCGTTCACAAAAGGTACAAAATACAGTAAAACCAGGAAGCAACACCATGCTTTTCCTTGAGCTGCAACACGATAAAGGCTCGAGCAGATGAAATTCGTGTGATAAATGAAATCCTAAGAGTGCGAAATGGGTTCCCCACGGAAGCCCTTCGACCAATCACGATTAGCGCGTAGTTAATTTATAACTTGACTCGTGACTATGTGAGCTGGAGTAGCCTATTTCCCGCGAAAAGATAGTCTAAAAAATAAAGCGTTCAGTGAAAATGCCTTAACATAGGCTTATCATGGGAGTCGAACGCTCCAAATAATGGCTCCTGTCACAGCCTATTATCTTTGTGTTCATTCCATCTCGGGAAGGTAAAAGATTTTCCTCTTATTCTCTCTCTTAAGTAACGAGGAGTTGCTATAAACTAACCATATCGAAAGCACGATTCGATATAAGGTTGAGAGACTTTATATGGCCATCAAAAGGTCAAATTACCTCTGATGGAAGACACAAAAAAATCTGTGGCACAAAGTTAAGACTACAGCTTGAAAATATATATATAGTGCCCGCACGCTCGAAATACCTGGAAACATTAACAAGAAGGCAACGCGTACGTTAAAGATGAACCTAATTTCAGTAACCATTTTTTACAGGAAAAATTTCTCTTGATCAAAGGATATATTGGACCTGTCTTAATTGCCACGCAATGTCACTTGCTTCTTCAAATTCGTGCACTCACTTTGAAATTTACTTTATCGCTTATAAACTCATCGAAAGGATGCAGACTGGGCAGGTGTAAAGGAAAGGAATTAATAATCAGCCAAGTCTGTAGAGCAAAGTTGTCCATTTTGGCTCAGTGAGCATCTATGAACCTCAAGGAAGCTATGCACACAACGACAGAGGGGTCTGGGTGAGTCACTTCGACCACTTCACCTCTCTCTCTTCAAAAATCCTAAGGGACTCAAGTCACTCAGCGACTCAGTGTATTTTAAGTATCATTTGAATGTGAGACTGACTGATCCGTGGTAAATTCACGTAAGCTGGACTTTGAAACTAAAGTTTGACTGGTCCGAAAATAAAATAACTAACAATCAGCGAGTTTCTAGTATACATAGTCAACAGAGTCACCTCATCGATTTTATATTTCCTTAGCGCCTATCACAAAAATTAACTCCACGTACGTAGTGATAGAGGATATGCATTCAATATGTATATGTACGTGATTTAAGGAATCGAACGCTCCTAAATAATATTTACATCTATAGTGATAACATGAGTATTTCAGCAACGGCAATTGTTTGTGTGGTGTCCTGTGGACTTCCAGGACTATACACAGTGGTCAGGTGACCGAGAGAGTGTGCGTGTATGTGAAAAAGAGCGAGAGTTCGAAGGGTGACGGTGTGTTGTTCGAGTTATTGACCTTAATGGCTTCTAGGAATATTACAGTTTGTTTGTTTGTGGGTGTGTATGTGTGTTGTTGGTATGTTAATCAAGTTCATTCAATATCTGATAGTTAACCATCAGATATGATAACAAGAGAGCTGAATTGTCGCGTGTAAGTTCATTTAACGGATGTATACCACGTTTAAAGGGGAAGGAATTGATAGTGATTTAAAGGGTTTAGTGTTTAACTCTTTAAATATTGTGGTAATGAAAACTTCCACCATTCATTTACACAAATAGTTACCTTCCTCCTGTTTGTTTGTTTGTTTTTCTGTTGTTTTGGTTGGTTTTATTTGTTCGTGGGTGTGCGTGTGTGTGTTGTTGGTGTGATAATCAAGTTCATTCAATTTAAAAAATACCCATAAAAACTAAGTAGAGCCTTAATTGTGTTACTTGTAACGTTATGTTAAATGAAGACTTCTATGATTTATTACCACAAATAGTTACCTTCTTGTCTTGATAGCACCTCTGAAAACAAAACAAAAAAAAATGAAGAATTATGATCGAGTATGAATCAAAGGCTCTGTGAGCCAACTCGTGAATTGGATGAGCCAATGTAATTTACGTGTCGTCAATAGAAATTGATGATTGATTTCCATACCGCTAAGGTATGAATCGTTCTAAGAAGTGTTGGACTCGGGAAAATGAGCGTTTTGAGGAGTCTAATGTGAAATTAAATTAGGCCTCAGACAGAAAATATGGTCTGAGTAGGAGTTAGTCTAAGGTAATCACTGTTCCAAGATTTCACCGTAAAGGTTTGTGGAAAGAAAGTTTAAAAGAGTGCTGTTTTTTTTTTTTTTTTTTTTTTTTTTTTATCGAAAAACTATTGTTGCAATGTTCAGCTAGGCATTTACTTGCGATATAGGCATAGGGATAAGCATATAAAAGTTAATATGCGCTGATGGGACACTCGGACATAAGGATAAGCATATCTGCATAAGATTATCAAAAGGTTGCGTTCTTTTTATGCCTATACTGTCTAGTGAGTCACGATGTAGATAGCTTTGTGACTGCCACAATCATAGTAACTTTCCCTGTTACGAAGGAGTGGTTGGATCAAATCTTCAACGCGAAAGTAAATTTTTCGTTTTGCCTAACCACCCGTCGTAACCGCCCGAACCGCGCGATTAGCTCGCGCGAGAACGCTTTTCCCCCTACCTCCCGTACTAAGCAGAATTTTCTCCTCAAAGTTCCTCTATAGTTTGGAAATCAATAAACCAATCAGAATCGGTCGTTTGCACATATATTTTGATGGCTTTAAGGGGTACTAGAGGGGCATCATTCTGTGCACTCATACTAATTGATCAAATTTGAAAATATGGCGTCCGCGCGGCCGACCTTCAAAATTTTCCACTCAGATTTTTCGTTCCTTTGCGATCGAGTCAGACCTTGTTGAACTCAGAATATAAAGTAGCAATGCTACAGAATACTCTCCATGGAAAATAATGGATATCAAAGTCTTAAATGTGACAGAATAGGCACTCGAGTCAGCGACAGTACGATTCTCTCTTAAGCCATGCGAATTGTGGACGTAAGTTGGAAACCGAACTTTCGGACTTCAAGTAGGGCCTAGCGACAATTTGACGATTCCATGGCCCAGCGAATATTATGTTCGAGTAACAATGTGTTCAAAAAGTATAGTTTGATAGAAGATCTTCGCAGTTTTTCAGAATTTTCAACATAACGCTACGCATTTTTCTGGCCACGAAGTCAAGTCAACAACAACCTAAGCATGATGAATTTTACCGCGCAGGCTTTGTACACGTAAGAAATTCATACGTTTTTCGCTTATAACAGCAAATCAAGAACTGAATAAAACTGTCGTCTCGAAATATTTCTTGGTCATTTTCGTCTTGCTTCCTACTGACAGATTCCGTAAAACGTGAGATCTCTTCGCTCGGGACAAATTTTTATAGTCCTTTTGAAATATGAGCCGCGTGCATATTTGCACACATACGCACTACCTATCGCTTAACTTTCTTTCTTTGTCTTCGTTTTTTTTTTCGGACACAATAACCATTTTCCTACAGATATACACTCAGAAATAGAAGCATTGACGCCATAAATGAAATATATATAAAGGCTTTTGTAGCCCGCAGTTAGCAAAGCTATTCTAGGCGGGCTACCTAAACAGACACTGTATAGGCTCACACACACACACACACACGCACGCACACACACACGCAACAATGAAATAAATAAATAAATGAGCAAATAAAAATAAATAATAAATAATAGTAGTAAAATCATGTTAAAGGTTTTAACTGAGCCAGTCACACAAGGGAGTTTTTAACAGGTCAAAGAGAAAGCTAATCAGTTGAAATACAAATATAAGCTAGAAAGGTCAAGGTAGCGCAAGTCAACATTCATCTCTTCAATTTCAAGAATTTTCAAAAGCAAGTGAGTTAGCTCACGTTTAAAAGGTGCTTTCTTTAGCTTACGAATTTCAGGGGGGATGCCATTCCATATTTTCGCACCAACTCTAGAAAAGGAAAACAACTGATGGTTTGTTCTCGCCTGTTTTATATAAAAGCTTCCAGCTACTGAGAAACGAGTAGAGTAGGAATGAACCTGTTCAGAGTGAGTAAAAAGTTCAGAAATATTGAGAGGAGCACAGCGATTTTTGATGTCATGTAACAGAGAGGCAACTAATTTGAAGTAAAGCATTTTTATCGGTAGAATTCCCGAACGACTAAAAAGAGGAGCACTGTGAGATGTATAATCGGAAAAGTGCATTAGACGAAGAACCCGCTTTTGTAAAATGACGATTTTGTTTAGATGAGTATTGGCGGCTTGGCCCCAAGCAACGAGGCCATAGGAAATATACGGTTCAATGAGCGAGCGGTAAATGTTTATAAGAGTAGTGAGCGGTACCAAATGTCTTAGCCTTGCAACGATACCGATACCTTTGCTTATTTTCGTGGAAATGTAGTTAATATGATGCTTCCAGGAGAGATTACCGTCAATGAGAACACCTAGGTATTTAACATATGTCTTACGTTCAAGAGATACCAATTGCTCCGAGTTATTATCAAGTATTTTAAGGTTTACTTCTCGGTATAGTTTGTGTTGATAAGGATGAAAAATAACGAAATTAGATTTGGATACGTTAAGAGATAATTTATTTGAATTCAGCCATTCACACAACTTTAATATCTCTTCATTGACGACAACTTCAAGTTTCTTTAGATCTTTTTCTGCATATAGTAAATTGGTATCATCAGCAAATAGGTAAAAGTCAAACTTTTTAGAGGAACGATGCATGTCATTGACATAAATTAAGAAAAGAAGCGGACCAAGTATAGAACCTTGAGGGACTCCACACACTATTCTCTCTTTGCTAGAGACAATAGAACCGATTTGGGTTGATTGCATCCTGACAGACAAGTATGATGAGAACCAGTCATTAATCAATCCTCTAATTCCATAATGGTGTAATTTATGCAACAAAATCGAATGATCAACTGTGTCGAAGGCCTTTTTCAAGTCAATGAAAATGCCACAGGAATATAATTTTTTATCAATGTTGTTTTGAATTGTATTTAGAATATCCAGAATTGCATGTTGAGTTGAGCAGTTCTCTCTAAATCCATATTGCGATGTGAAAAATATATCATTTTTATTTATAAAAGATTTTAGGCGTTTGTACATTAGTTTTTCGAATATTCGATTAAACACGGACAGTAACGATATTGGGCGATAATTGTTTGGGTCAGTTTCATCATCCGCCTTATAAATTGGAATTACTACAGCATGCTTTAATTTGTGGGGATAGATACCAGTTGAAATGGACATGTTCATTAGTTCAGCTAGGGTATGAGATAAAGCTTGACGTGCGGACTTCAAAAGACGAACTGGACATGAATAAAGTCCGTAGGCTTTTTTTGATTGAGTACTCAAAATTTCCATTTCAATTTCAGTAGAAGTGACAGCGTCAAAGAAGAAAGAATTGGTGTAATTTGAATTCCCTAGGTAATCCTTAAAGTCCCTGGTGGATAATGGTATGCTATTTGCAAGTTTAGGTCCGACAGATGCGAAATGATGATTCAGTGCATTAGCTATTTCTGATTGGTTTTGTGTTGTACCCCGGTTGTCTGGAAGCTGGAGCGACGATACGAGCTTAGTCTTTTTGTGCTTATTAATTAAAGTGTTAATCCCCTCCCAAGTTTTTTTCATATTATTTAGGTTGCTACTAAAATAGGATTGATAGTAAAGTCTTTTACTCTGGCGAGTAAGGCTTAAAATTGTGTTCCTGTACAACTTGTATGTAGCCGTGTCACCAGAGTAAAAGAGATCGTTCTTAATTTTTATTGATCTACGTAAACCTCTAGTTATCCACGGTTTAGATAGTTGCTTGGCCTTGCGTTTTGATACAAATTTGAGAGGAGCATGTCTATTAACAATTTTATTCAATCTGTTGTAGAACGAAGAAAAGCGTTTGTCAATAGAGCCATTAGAGATCAAACCGGTCCAGTCAGTTTGAGAAATGTCACTGATAAAGTTTTCTTCCGAGAATCTCGAATAGTCACGGATTTTAGTCCCCTGATAGCGAGATTTTAAAGATGGAGAATGGATGATGCAAAATTGAGAGTAGTGGTCACTTATATCTGAGACAATGTTGCCGCTGGAGAGTTTAAAGCCAATGCTGTTAACAAGAATATTGTCAATAAGTGTGGCAGAATTATTATGGACTCTTGTAGGCTTGTCAATTACTGGAAAAAAGGAGTAACTTTGCAGGGACAGCAGAAAGTTATGAGAAAAATCACAGGTTTCAGATTTGAGGAGATCAATGTTGAAGTCGCCCATGACATATATCGGTTTATTAGCAGAGCTTAGTCTTTCTATTGTCATATCGAAATACGTTTGAAATTGTTCAGGAGAAGTATGTTGCCTATAGATTACACCACATATAACATTTTTACCTATTAAAAATTCGAGTTCAATCCATAAGGCCTGGAAAGCCTCGTTAGAGGTTTTTTCGAGAACTGTGTAATTTAAACTGGCGTCAACATACATACCAACACCTCCACAAGAAAGAGGAGTTGGCACCTGTTCGAATTGGTAATTAGGTATATGTGGATTAAAGTCTATTCTGGCCGAGTTTGTTATTTTAGTTTCGGTTATTCCGATTACGCTGAAGTGGTAGTCTAGTTCATCCAGTAAATGTACTTGCAAATTTTCAAGGTTACGTCGAAGGCTTCGTACATTATTATGTAGAATTGAGAAAGATGTTTTGTTTTCATCTCGCATGAGATCGTTTTTAAACTTGCAAAAGCTATGTGGTGAGAAATATCGGCTTCGAATTTGTTGATTATTTAGGTTGCTATCAGGATTGACACTACTTTGAGTATTCAAACTAAAAATATCTAATTCATGGAGGCTACGGAGCTTATCTAAGTACTTTTTCGTTGGCAAGTTACTGTTCAGGCTATTATTGAACTGACCATGCGTTCGGATGATATCAACATTTGAGAAAGGAAGGTTTTTTAATAAAGATTTGTTTGCTCGGCAAACATATCTGTCACTTAGGACTACCATTGAGAGTTGTTATTACGAGATATATACTTAGCTTTGGTCTCCGTTTTCCAGACTGAGCAGATCACCAATATTCTTGATCTTGATGGCTCGAGACGTAGCATCTTTCCGTAAATAAACAAAGGAGCCCTTTGACCAACAGTACTGGTAATAATGCTGTTCTTTAAACTTCTTCGCCTCGAACAGGACTGTTTGCATTCGGGGTGACAAATGATCAAAAATTCTAACCGCGCTTAACGAGGCATCCTCAGGGAGTCCAACGGAAGCCGGGTCCAATTTGCATGCATCTTTACGATGATTCATGACGCTTTCTTTGGCTAAACGCCTGACAAATCTACAAACTATCGGCTTTGGCTTTCCATTGTTATTCCTGCTGGGAACACGATGGGCGGTGTCGATGTCATACATCGATAGATCAGCTCCCGTTTCTTTAAAAATGTTTAGGCAAAGCTTGCTTATCGAGGCTGCGGATTCATCTTGCAGCCTCTCAGGCACTCCCACAATTTTTACATTATACTGGAAACTATGTTCTTGAATTTCGTCAATAGCATTTCCAATAATATCTACCTTGGCTTTCAGCTCTTCGAGTTTGGTGCTTAGTCGCTGGAGTTCGTCTTTGGCCATGCCGCTAAAGAGATGGAAGTCGTCGTATTTCTTGCTCAAGAACTCTACACATTGGGCACCTTCTTCGCTGGGCAGAACTTCTTCGCTTCTCTCGCTATGTCGCTGTATCAACTCCTTCAATCTAGCTACCTCGTCCGACATTGACGATAGTTGCGCTTTAAGTATGTTATTCTCCTTCTTCAAAGCCGCAACTGACCCAGGCATTGCACAAAGGTTAAACGAAAGGACACACACAAAAAAATACAGAATACAAAAATAAGAAAAAGCAAAGAATATAAAGAAACTTAGCGGAGCTCAAAAATCACAACCGTCTTGACCAACATCCGCTGACCACCTATATATGCTGACCACAAATATATGCTGCAGGAGACAAAAGTGTAATCGGAGATTGGTCAAACTTTAATTCACGGATGAATTTTAAGATTATCATTGGCTTCTTTTTCAACCCCAGCATTATTCTTAGCGACAAAGGTCGCATTCGTTTGTTTATTACTCGCCAAAAACTATCAAATACACTCAAAAGCCTCAAATCGAAAAAGAGTTTTACAGGAATCGACCAATCAAGTGAGCGGACGAGTGCCAATCTTCACATCATACCTACAACTCGCGCATGTGCGCAATTCACGAGTTAAAAAGGATCTGAGGGACTCAAGTCACTGAGCGTATTTTAATTCGCTAACACTTCAATGCGTCATCTCACGTATAATGGACTTAAAAACCAAAGTTTAAATAATCCAAAATTAAAATAACAAAAGGTTTGTAGAGAAAATAAATAGATTACAATTTCCTGACTGCATATCACACATAGGAAAGACACTCATAACAGAATATAGGTTATGCATAAGGACGATATGCATACAATAGGTATAGTAATGGAGCGGTTTCTGGGTTGAGTCACTTATCCCATATCATATCTTCCATTATCATAAGTCACTAAGTGCATGAAATTTTGAATAGTCTATAATAACAGAGTTACAGACGGAATAGTTGTTAGAAATAACTAAAATGATTAGTAAGTAAGCCGTAAAGATACGCTCCACCTGTATTTCAGCTGAATTCGAGTTTTATCTTACTTCATTCAGCTAAGCCTCATGCCATTCCCGTGAGAAGGGACACAGTTTTTTTTTTTTTTTCATACAGACCGATCTAGACCTGTAAATAACCGTTGTGTTAGGAGTTGTATTAATTAATATTTCTGATGCTGTCGCGCAACATACCCTGCAGGTGATAGAGGAGTACTCTATTTGCAAGCAATAAAAGAAGGAAATTTCCTTGGAATCCCTTTCACAATGGGCTGCATCTTGACATCATATCAGTTAAGGTGCGGTTATCAACAACGCAAGCCCCAAACATGCATTGACGCAAGGGTTAAATGTCGGTCAAGAACAACAATGAAATTTCTGAGAATAATAGTTGTAACTTAATAGTTGTAACTTATTCTTTGCTTTACTTTTGCATAGTACTGTATAATGTAATAGGATCAAACTAAAATAGTTATGTTGTAAGCCTCTAGTATGTTCTGGAAAAGCTTTGTAAATAAATATAAGAACCTGGTCGCGTAGTTGGAGTAGTTGCTGTTGTCGGGAGTGATGACCGACTGTTTCGAAAGCTATACCAAGAGATAGGACTGCGTAAAAGATAACAAATTTCAAGGAAGTTAGGAGAAAACTGTAAGTAAGATATAAATCATCTTAGTCCCCTACTGATTTTTCTGAGAATATACTCCTGCATGATAAAACCTGAATGATTGCTTATGTTTGCAAAGAAAAAGGATTATGGAAATAGCTCAGTTTTCCCTTTTGATGTATCTCTCAAAGAAATGAAGGTTTGCCATAAATTAATCATGACATCTCTTGAAGTGGATTATCGCTGAACATTTCAAAGAAGCCCTATGTTTTTATTTTAACATTTGCGTTGTTAAATAGCCTTGACTCCCAATATATTTGCTTGATTAAGCCTGAAGAAGCGTTTTTTATTATTCACTTGTTGCACTCGTCTTCTGGGTGTAGACCATGGATTGATTTCGAGTTTTTTTTTCAAACACGATCGGCCGTCGATCGATCAACGACTTTTAAAAGGTTTTACGATAGGCCGTCCATCGGTCAACGGACTTTGTTTGACTTTGTTGCCGCGCGAGTGAACAATTGAATAATTATGACGCTTTTTCATGGTAATCAAACAGCTATCTTTAGAGTCAATAGCTATTTAACTACGGAACGTTAAATAGAAACGTTTTACAGTAGGTTTATACTCTACTGGGTAAAAGTCTTGCACGGTTTTCAAAGTCTTTTTAAACACGATCAGCCGTCAGGGAAATGAGAGATTGGGGAAAGTGAAACCAGCGCTTTCATTGTTTTAGAGTAGTTAGAATCTCTCATTAAAAATACCAGGGCATTCAAATAAGCGTAGCTACCTTTAAGTGCACATGGGAGGTAGACTCACCATTGGGGTACAAGGTCTTAGCATATAATAGTTCTGCTGTGCAACTTTAACATTTTTCCCATTGGCTAAATAAATCGCCAAGACGTTCCAGATATTTTCCAAGCGTTAGATAAGATAAGGCTTTCAAAACATCAGTTAAAATGGAACAGTTTAGTAGTTTGCGGCACTAGGTCGAAATCAGTGTGTTAATATTGTAGGTGGCGCATGCATTCAGTTGAGATATCTCTCCCACCAAACATTATCACAAGCCAAGCAGCTCAACAGAACAAAGGCTCGAGCACATGCATGAAATTTGCATGACATATTAAATCCTAAGAGTGCAAAAGCTAAAATATTTCACATACTCGCTGCGGGAAAGAAAAATTTCTTCAAACGCTACACAGGGTTTTTTTTCCTTCACGGGTAAAATAAACCATTGCAATCTTAAGGAAAACAATTTTTTACCCACGATAAAAAAAAAAAAAAAAAAATTACTGATATATAGCTACTCCCCAAAAATGCGGATCATATGTATTTTCTCAGTTAAAGATAAGACTCTGAGCCAGCAACAGAAAACTTTGAAACTAATGAAAGAAACACTGTTCTGTAATCACAGCCTATCTTTGTGTATCTCTGAGAGGTTAACTGCCATTCCTCTCCTATTTTTTGAATGATCAATATCAAACTTACAAGAGCGAGTAAAGGGAGAAAAAGAAGATAACAGATTTTTGCTCTTGTTGTCTCTCTCAAGTAATTTAGAGTTGCTTTCAACTCAACACATTAAATACACGATTCGATGAAAGGTCAAGAGCTCTTGTATGGCCATTAAAACATTAATTTCTCTCTGAAGGGAGACACAACAACAATTGTGGCAAAAACGAATGAATACAACGTGAAAACAAAGCGCTAATTAATACGCTCGAAATAGTTTCCACTACTCGAAGATTACTTTCTGCTGAGCACTAAAAAACGCGGTCTGAAAGGGATCTATAATCAAAGATCAAATCCTAAATATAATCTGAAATCAAACCTCTTGGCTGAATCCGTCTACATGGGCGGTTGGCACATTATGCCATAGTGGCACAACCGTTAGCAAGAGCGAAAATAAACTTTTCTGTGTTTCACAATGAAAACAATTAAGCGCCAAACCGCTCAAGACATTTGCAACTATAGGTTTAAAGTCAGGCTTTTGATAGATCAGTTAAAAGGAACAGCTCAGTGGTTTGCAGCATTTAATCGAAATCAGTATCATCTAAGACGCGCTTTCAGTCAGCAAAATGTAAACGCACGTCCGGGATTTTGACTGCACTAGGATTTGTGCACTCAGCTTATTACTTTTCGTGTCTACGTTTGCTTTTATAATCCCTACGGTGTCTGAATACTTCAAAAAAAAAATTGTCTTCCTTGCCGCTGAATCATGAGTTATTCCTTTCCCACTAAGTGCACGATTAGTACTTTAATTGAAAAAAATAAACAGCAAGAAGGCATTACTCACGTAAAATATTCGTAAAGAAATACTTTTAAGTTTAAAAAAAAATTCCATAAAGATTGTTTAGAGTGTATCGGATGCAACTTCTTTTAAAAATTAAACTGTATCAAATTACTATGCGCATGTCACAGATAGGAAAGAGTGAAGGGTTGATGGGGAGAGGGGGCTCACTTACAATTCACTGTTCTTATTATTTGCCGTGTACAAAAGGTACAAAAGGGGGCCTGGGAGCAGCATGATTTTGTTCCTTGAGTCGCTAGACACTGTGAAAGTAGGCTCAAGCAAAAACAGTTTCAGTCACATGGAAAAGTTTTTCATTCTGAAATACAAAAAGGTCACTGATATTTAACCTCTTCTGACAAAGACGGGCCTTATGTATTTTTTCAGAGTCTGAAGTCAAAAAAATGAAAAAATGAGCAATAATTGCAGCCTTTGATCCCTGTGTCCCTTCCTTCTGTGAGAGGTCAATCGCCAGTTCCCGTATTTTTTTAAAAAATCAATATAAAAATTATATTATATGAAAAAGGGTAAGCTCTTGTTGTCTCTCTTAAGTAAGGAGAAGTTGCTATAAATTAATCATAACTAATACACGATTCGATGTAAGGTTTCTTGGTCTTACATGTCCATCAAACGATCCATTTACCTCTGGAAGGAGAAAGCTAATTTCCGTGGCAAAAACTAATAAACTCAACGTGAAAATAAAGCACTAACGCGTCCAAATACCTAGCGCGAGTAACTGTCCGAAAAGGTAAAGCTTATAACGGATCTGTCAAAATGGAACAGTTCAGTCGTTTGCATAAGTCAGTTTACACTCCTCCATTCTGGCATGTGTGGTGCGACGAGACTTCATTCCCACTACGATTACAACTCAGTATACCAAGGTGCGGTACAGTTCTTTTAAGGACCTTTAGATTCAATGGGTGATTCGTGATTATTTAAACTAAAGATTTACCAATAATGAATGAATTGCACTTTTAGATAAACACCATGCCATTAGCTACGCTGAAAGGCACATTAAAGAATACTATCTCAAAGAAGAAAGTCTGACACTATCAGAAACATCTTGGATGGACCAGTCTGCCCATATGAGGCCCCCACACCATCAGCATTTATTGTTCTATTGTAAACATTTTGCTTAAAGAATTTGACGCAAGAGAAGAGAGAAGGGTGCACAGGCTTCGTAATAGGGCCCATGAGTTTCCTTCCGTTTTGAATTGAACGTCCGCCTTTTCTATTTGCAGAAGCGATGTGAAAATAGAGGGCCAAGACTTCGACATGATTTGCAACAGTCTTATGAGATCAGGTCTTTGATGGATCACTTAGTTATTACGACACCGTTAAGTCACGTGCGGCATTTAATAAAAATGAGTGCATTTTTATATGGCATTAAGGACGGATTTAATCCCAAACAGGAACCGTCATATAAGTCAAGTAGCTTTAGCCAGATAAGTGCGAAAAAAATGGAATTGATACCTATGAGCACGTACACGTGAACAGGTGACTTGCGTTTACTAGCTGTACCACTCTTAATTTTTCATACTCATTGTCTGTGAACATCTAGAGCGCGTATTTCTTCTCAGTTAAGTATCGCCGCAAACTGCTGTGTAAGAGCTACAGATTGTTCTTTGGTCGTCAGGTACTATTCTTCATTTTTTTTCTAGGTGCAGTTCCATAAAAAAAAAAAAAAGAAAAAAAAAATCCATAAAAGATGGTCAAATTCGGATGCAGGTATAGGCTTTCAATTCTCTGGCTTTTAATCCTATTTGGAGCCACGTACGGATGTCATTGTTCATTTCAAAAGAAAAAAAGGATTTCAATTTGAAAATGCCGAGTTTTGGAACGTACTTATTCGCACTAAAATGCTTTTAGCTCAAATGAATAGCCAGTTAGGACAATGCAAGCAAGGAACTTTTGCTATGAGTAAACTTTTTCTAGATCGTACTTTCCCTTTAACGTCAATGCATTAAATCAGAAGAATGCATAGTTTTTTCTAACCATAAGCCTCCACTAGGTGTTGTTATAAAAAAACACTAAGAATATCCTCCCCGTTCAAGTGTGTATTATTTACGCGAATAAATGTTGACACCCATGTCCATTATGAATAATTACTAATACATTTTACGATAAAGGGAGATCCGAGGACAAAATTCATATAACATACTATGAAACAGTAACTTTGGTATACATTTGCAGACCTTAATTGAGGATCTCAGTGGAGTTAGCCGTCATTCATCAAATGGCCACAATATCAATCTTCAACCGTCAAAAATGCAATATTTTTACTGTCAACCGTCAAATAAGCAAGCGAATTTTAGCCGTCAAATGTCTCAGACATCCTAACTAAGATCTAAACGATTGCCTAAATAAGGGCCAAGCTCTGTTGCTCAGTTAGCCGTCAACCATCAAATGCTCAAAGTATTAACCTTCAACCGTCAAAAATGCAATATTCTTACGGTCAACCGTCAAATAGGCAAGCCAATTTTAGCCGTCAAACGTCTATGATATCCTAAGAACTAAACGATTGCCTTAATAAGGGTCAAGTTCTGTTGCTCATAAATAAAAATTTCGATATATTACAAAAAACACGTTTATGTAAGTTCTTTAACTTCTAGTCGCGAGTAAAATTGGTTAGCGACAGAACTGACTTCGTGTGTGCAAACACTTCCGGTATCGTAAAACGTTGGTCATTTATCAATAAAAGGTGATATGAATTAATAGTTCTTTACAAACGCGTCATTATGAAAAATTATAGCCAAATTTCGCGTGTTAAGCTCGTTTTATAACCGACATTCCCAAACATTAACCGTCAACCATCAAATAACCCAAAATTTAACAGTCAACCGTCCAAAGGGCTTATTTTTGACTGTAAACCGTGAACGTGAACCCCCCTCCGATTGAGACCCTTTTAATTTGACCGTGTTACTAGTGCTGATGTTGTTGATCATGTATAGAAAGATGGTTTAATTAGTTAATGTCATAGAATGTGCAATAAAAATAAAATGAGAAAACACGAACCTGAATCAGTATCGCTGAGTGTATTTACTTTAATCATTCAAACATACAAAGTAACTCTGTGAAGTCGCTTCAGTAGCATGTTAAGATTGTCTGTTAATAAACATTTCTATGATGACCATAATCTATTACTGCAGATAGTTACCTGCTAGGAGTGTCTCCCTCTCTGAAAAGAAAACAAAGAGACGAATTACTATCAAGTACAAAATAAAAACAAAATGGAAAAAAAAAAGGATAAGGTTTGCAAAATCATCTCAGTCCCTTACTGATAAGCTGACTAGCTGTATAATGTATCATTCTTTCTAAGCATTAGCTCCCGCGAAGTGTTGTTATAATGAAACACCAACTTAGCTGAAAAAATATCTCCGAACTCCAAGTTTCTTTTATTTACGGGAATAAAAGTTAATAGACCATATTTGATTTCTTTAATAATTTTTATTTATTTATTAATATGGTTAATTACATAAGATATCTATCGCAGAAAATATTTGTCGCTGCGACAACGCTATCTTCGCTGTAACAACAAAACCAACGCATAATACGATAAATGAAAATCTGAACACAAAATGTAGAGCTCATATGATATACAATGAGACAGTATCTTTTGTAGACATTTGTAGAGCTTAATTGAGGATCCCAAAGGAGTTAGCCGTCAACCATCAAATGGCCACAATATCAACCTTCAACCGTCAAAAAGGCAATAGTTTTACCGTCAATCGTCAAATAAGCAAGCCAATTTTAGCCGCCAAATGTCTCAAATATCCTAACTAAGAACTAAACGATTGCCTTAATAAGGATCAAGTTCTGTTGCTCATAATCAAAAATTTTGAGATATCACAAAAACACATTTATGCAAGTCCTTTAACTTCTAGTCGCGAGTAAAACTGGTTAGCGACAGAACTGAATTCCGGAGTGGAAACATATACACCTAATTGCAATAAAGTTGTCATAGAAAAAAGCAAAAAGCAATCAAAGGCTCTGTGAGCCAACGCGTGAATTGGATAAGCCAATGTAATTTCTGTCGTCAATAGAAATGGGTGTTTGATTTCCATACTAGGGTATGAATCGTTAGACTGGTAAATGAACACTGTGAGGAATATGATGTGAAATTAAATTAGGCCTCAAAGACAGAAAATATGGCCTGATTAGGATTTAGCGTAAGACAATTACTGTTCCAGATTTTACTGTAAAGGTTTGTGGAAAGAAAGTTCAAAAGGGTGCTGTTTCTTTTATCATAAAACTATTGTTCCAATATTGAGCTCAGTAATTACTTGCGATGTAACTATAGGGATAGGCATGTAAAAGCTTTTGCGCTGGATGGAACGTACGGACATAAGGATAAGCATATATGCATAAGATTATCAAAACGTTGCCTTCTCGACTACTGTCAGACCACTTCTTTGTTACAAAGAGGTTAGAAGAAGTGCAGTCTTCTATTTAAAACCCGATACATATTATGCATTTACAATGGCATGAACAGAACTGCGATAACTTTCTGGTCGGAATCAAGAGATTATACACTGTTTATAATCTCTTGGTTGGGATTGATTGTAGACTGGAATGGTGACGATTTTTTCTTTAAGTTGAGGCGCTGAGATATTGTCACAGTGCCTGGGATACATGCGTTATCTAACGGTCGGGTGGTCCGTATGGGAAAACCTTTTTCCTGTGGTCGCAAGCCTCAGGCCGTACCCATGACCAAGGGCACAGCTTTATTCCCTTACGGACCGATCTAGACCCGTGGATAACCCGGTTTGTTAGGAGTTTTAATAATTAATATTCGTGAAGCTGTAAAGAAACATAACCTGCAGGTTATAAAGGAGAGATACATTAGAACGAATATTTTACCATGGGCTTCATCTTTTCATTATATCAGTAAATGTGCGGTCATCGAAAACGCAAGTCCAAAACATAGATTGACGCAAAGGTTAAATTTCGGTTAAGAAGAACAGTGAAATTAAAGGGAAAAATAATTGTAATGTAAGGAATCGAACGCTTCCAGTCAATTGTTTACTTCTAGTGATAAAAGGAATCTTCTAGCAGCAGCAATTGTAAAGGACATCCATCAGGATATTTTATGGCTAGATGCTGGCTTACGCGCCTCGTGTACGCCGCAAAAATAGAAGAAACGACATAATATTACCGACATTTGAAAATGCTTCCAACAAGAAATTTTGTACTGATTGGTTCTTTACCTCCGTACGCCAAATTTTAGAAAAATTACCGAAACGATTTCTATCTTGCGAGTTTTTATACTTGTCAAAGACAAGCTCGGAAGCCTTTGAGACTTTGACCACCCAGCACAGGACTGGAGCTACATTTTTCTTTTAATGGCTGCCTTCCCCCGAAAATATACTTTAAAACCGATATCGCACTCATTGCAAATATACCTGAAAACCGATATCGCACTCATCGCTTCGCGATTCGTGAGAAATTGGTTTTCGCGTGCAATTTAACCCGGAATTCTCTCGTCAGGTAATTAATTTTCCTATAGAACAATACATGGACAGGCGTAGATATATGAAGTTTCAAAACGAGGCTCTCAGGTCACGCAGGTAAAACTTTCAAGTAAAATCGAAGCAAACGGCTACGTTTGGAGGCATTTTCATTCATTTTCTTAAGGATACAGCGTGCTCTCGTCACGGTTTGACATTGTATTGTGTACGGGTGCAACAGTCTATTCAGTGAATCGGCAAGTGACGAGATCCACAAGATTAGGATCGAAACCGCGGTCTTGCTAAAGAAATTAAACTATCAAACTAGAGGCGAACAAAACGCACATAAAAAAACCTCTCAAATAAAGAACTTACAAACGACCAGATTAATTTACTGGCAAAAGGGCTCAAATTCATTTCAACACCCGCTACAAAACAAAAACAGATAAGACAACAACTATTGTGTGACTTTGATCAGTTCGCAAGGAGAATGCGTCTGATTTACATATTCCGAGGGGAGGACAAAAATACCCATCCCTGCCACGTCAAATCTACATGGATACCACCAATAAAAAATCAGTAGCCCTTGAAAGCTATTTAGAAGAAGTTAAAAAGTGACCTTTCAGAAATAGAAATTACAAAGCGAAAATATAATTTGCTTCCGGCTGAACGCAAGGCGCTGAGGGCCTTGAAACCTGACTCTCAGTTAAACCTTAAAAAGGCCGACAAAGGAAAAACAACCGTAGTCATGAACAAACGCGAAAAAAGTTTGCTGTTCCTTTCCGAAATGACTGCCATTCTTTCAATCTTCCTTTCGTCATGCCAGGACTAAGAATTTTAACCTTTTCCTTGGCAGAAAAATGCGCAGATTCCAGAGTTATATGGTCAGACATAGAGTGTTTCTGGTGTTTCTCGAGAAACGTTGACCCGAAACTTTTCACGCTTCCAGAACGTAAAAGGTTCAAGCTGTCATTCACTCCCTCACCATGCCACTCAAATTCACTCTTAAATTTGCTCTCACCCCTCAACTTCCGGTATGTTAACGTGCGATTTGATTCCCGATGTGACGATTCGTCAACGACCGTAGACGAATCGCAACAGTTTGGGTGTACTGGACATGTATGTTGATTTACTGTACTCAGGAACGAGCCCTTTCAGTTGTAGTCGATTTTCACGCTTGCTTAACCCCGATAATGAATGTTCATATTCACCGTGAACGCCAGTCAGATCACTCTCTGAACCATAACTTCAAAAGTACATAAAATGGAGATGGTCGTCTTACAAATAGATCACTAGTAGCTATGTCATCTTTCAAAACAAAATCATCCATACTAATGGTTTTCTCTTGGTTCGCGGCATCTAAAATTCTTCGATAAAAATTTCTATGATGGCTATATCTATTACCACAAATAGTGGTAACAGATATGAAAAAATAGAACAGAAGAAAAAAGGAGAAATTACCATAAAGCATTATAGGAAATACAGTTCCCCGCTAGTTTAATTTAATGAGAACACCTCAAATCAGAAGAGCCTGCATTACCACTGATTAACCATTAATAATTATTTTGGACGTTGGCGAACTGACATTAGACGTTGGCGAATCGACCTCATATGTTGACGTTGATGAACTGACACGTTGGCGAAACGAGCGTTTACCTTTTGAGGTACCGTACCGATAATAATTGATATTGGACCAAACGATGGAAAGTTTAGTTCAATTTTGGTCACATTTTTGGAGGGGCTAAGCTAACTACATCGATGCCAAACGTAATGACTAAGCACAGCCTCGTTTAACGCATGAAAATGTAGCGATAGAATATCCGATGGCTTTCATCGACATTCTTTCGAAAAACAAAACTTCAAATATAACATTTGATAGCGAGGTTAAATAATGATAAATCATCTCACTAATCTACTGATTTTACAGAAACCTCTCGTGCATAAGAGGAAAAAAAAAACCTGGCTAAATTTCTATCACCAAAACATCATGTGCAACATTCCGAACAAGCATACAAACACATGTATTAAAGATCGACTCAACATGGTCGCTTTACCTATTTCAAATTCCTGAACACATATTACACGTGAGAAAACCGGCGCATAAAAGAGGGAGGGGAGAGGGGTAGACGTGGGTCTTTTGAAACCCACTCTAATTAATCTTTCCCGTTCACAAAAGGTACAAAGTACAGTAAAACCAGGAAGCAACACCATGCTTTTCCTTGAGCTGCAACACGACAAAGGCTCAAGCAAATGAAGTTTGTGTGATAAATGAAATCCTAAGAGTGCAAAATGGGTTCCCCACGGGAGCCCCTCGACCTATCACGATTAGCGCGTAGTTAATTTATAACTTGACTCTTGACTATGTGAGCTGAAGTAGCCTATTTCCCGCGAAAAGATAGTCTAAAAAATAAAGCGTTCAGTGAAAATGCCTTAACATAGGCTCCCCATGGGAGTCGAACGCTCCAAATAATGGCTCCTGTCACAGCCTATTATCTTTGTGTTCATTCCATCTCGGGAAGGTAAAAGATTTTCCTCTCATTCTCTCTCTTAAGTAACGAGGAGTTGCTATAAACTAACCATATCGAAAGCACGATTCGATGTAAGATTGAGAGACTATATATGGCCATCAAAAGGTCAAATTACCTCTGAGGGAAGACACAAAAAAATCTGTGGCACAAAGTTAAGCCTACAGCTTGAAAATATATATAGTGCCCGCACGCCCGAAATACCTGGAAACATTAACAACAAGACAACGCTTCTAACGGATCTGCGTACGTTAAAGATGAACCTAGTTAGGGTGACCACTTCCTACAGGAAAAAATTTCTCTTGATCACAGGATATATTGGACCTGTCTTAACTGCCACGAAATGTTACTTGCTTCTTCAAATTCGTGCACTCACTTTGAAATTTACCTTATCGCTTATAAACTCATCAAAACGATGCAGACTGGCCAGGTGTAAAGGAAAGGACTTAATAGTCAGCCGAGTCTGTGGAGCAAAGTTGTCCATTTTGGCTCAGTGAGCATCTATGAACCTCAGGGAAGCTATGCACACAACGACGGAGGGATTTGGGTGAGTCACTTCGACCACTTCACCTCTCCATCTTCAAAAAGCCTAAAGGACTTGAGTCACTCAGCGACTCAGTGTATTTTAAAGGCCTATTTCCAACCGAGATGCCTTGTGCGCCCGGATCAATTTTCATATATGAAAAATACGGTATTTTCCTCGTAGTTGCGGAATCGCTTTGATATCTTCTTCCATCTTACTAATTAGGGCTTTCAAAGTTCCAACCTGAATCATGTGCGAACAACAAACTATCGTAGTATCCATATCAGTAAATAGTTTTTAATTCTTACATGTATGACGGTGAAAAACGTCATTTGAAAAGTTGATGCCGCCGAAGAAGCGGTCTAGAGGAAGGCCGAGTCTGCCCGGCTCGGTAAAGGTTAATCGACTTCGAGAGTCTGTGTATGATTTATGGAGGGCAAGGAAAACAACCATGGGTTTCGGTAACACTACAGAAAGTGCTTTTGCAGAAATGTCATTGCATTGTTCTTACGATGGAACTAGAGACTCCGGGGAGGTTTTTTCTAGGTGAGAATAATTATTTGACTGATTTTTACTTGAGATCCTAAGATATGTATGTAAGCGATCTCATTTGTACAAGTCATTATTCTATAATTGAAATGCGTAAAGTAAATCAGTTTTGGCAAATATTGGTTATTTGTTTATATTTTATTTGGTGTTGAAGCCGAACAATTTCCTTCAAGATCAGGCAAGGTTTGTACAAGATTTAAACACAGACTCGATTTATGATTTTTCAGTCTCAAATATTTAGCTGCAAATTTGTTTACTGTGTTCTTGACCAATTCTTTGTTTTCCTTTTTAATAGTGTTTGTGAATGACTATCAGCGTTCGCCATTTAACAATAGCGCGATTCCAAAACAAAAACAAACGACTGCAAAGAATCTCGGATGGAAATGGGCCTTTAAGTATCATTTGAATGTGAGACTGAATAATCCGTGGTAAATTCACGTAAGCTGGACTTTGAAACTAAAGTTTGACTGGTCCGAAAATAAAATAACTAACAATCACCGAGTTTCTAGTGTACATAGTCAACAGAATCACCTCATCGATTTTATATTTCCTTAGCGCCTATCACAAAAATTAACTCCACGTACGTAGGGATAGAGGATATGCATTCAATATGTATATGTACGTAATTTAAGGAATCAAACGCTCCTAAATAATCTGTACATCTATAGTGATAAAATTAGTATTTCAGCAACGGCAATTGTTTGTGTGGTGTCCTGTGGACATCCGGGACTATACACAGTGGTCAGGTGACCGAGAGAGTGTGCGTGTATGTAAAAAAGAGCGGGAGTTCGAAGGGTGACAGTGTGTTGTTCGAGTTATTGACCTTAGTGGCTTCTAGGAATATTATATTGGCGACGAGGATGGTCCAAATATAAGTGAGAAGCACTTACCACCATTGGATTTATCCGGACTAGCTCCGCAAGTCGCGGACAGGTGGCGTAAATGGAAGCGCGCGTTCGAATATTATGTCGAAGGAAAGGGCATGGAAAATGCTCGTAAGAAGACGTCTCAACTTTTGCATTTCGCCAGTATGGAAGTGCAAGACATATTCGAAGGCTTTCAAGATCCTGGTCCTCTCCCAGCGGAGGGTGATAATGCTTATAAGGTCGCTATTCGTAAACTGGATTTCTACTTTCGCGTCGAGGAGAATATTCTTTACGAGCGCCATGTTTTTCGCCAGCTGTCACTGCAGGAGGGGGGAGACCGCTGACCAGTTTTTGGTACGCCTAAGAAAAGAAGCTAGGCATTGCAATTTCCGAACGAGTTTGAACGACAACTTGAGGGATCAGCTGACTGAGAAGTTAACGGATTTTGAGCTGAAGAGGACATTGTTGGAACACAGGAATATTACACTGGAAGAAGCCTTAGATAAAGCTTGTGCGTGGTAAGCGGCTGGGAGAAAGCAACAAACATGACTGTGAACCCAGTGGTAATGAAGGAGACACCGTCAATGCAATCAAGACGAGACAAGGACAAAGAGATAATAAACCCAGAAAGTGCTACAATTGTGGAAGAGAGGGGCATCTGCCCATTGATAGGAGTTGTCCAGCAAAAGGAGAGAAATGTGCAAAATGTGGGAGGTAGGGTCATTTTGTTTTGTGTTGCAAGGCACAGAGTGGTAATTATACAACTGGAGGTAAACCGGATCAGCGAAGGAGGGATTCTGATAGACGCCAGTCTTACAATGCTAACTTCGTGGGCGATCAGAACGCATCTGACAGCGAGGAGAACTGTGCTTTTGCAATTGCAGTTACAGAGAATCAAGGAGAAACATGCAATGCAACCCGTCTCAAAGAACCAGTGCTGGAAGTGAATATTAATGGCATTAAAACAAGAGTACTCGTTGATTCAGGGTCAGTAAGTAACCTCATGGGATTGGAAGAATATGAATAACTTAAGGCCCAAGGCCTTAACGCGAAGATGGAGGGTTGCCACAAGCGGTTGTATGCGTATGGCGGGAGGGAGTTGCAAGTGACTGGCCACGCTAAAGTTGAGATCTCGGCAGCTGATAAGAGGATAGGTTTGCATTTGGTAGTCACTAAGAGTGGAAGCTGTCTGCTGGGCCACGAAACCTCACAAGCTCTGGGTCTGCTTCGTATTAGTTCGGGCGTCAGCAGTGAGTTTTTGGAGTGCAATGTTGTTGGCGAGAACTTAGCCCCAGTTCCTCAGGCTAAGTATCCAACAGTGTTTGTTGGCGTCGGCAAGCTGAAAGACTACAAACTACACGTCGACTCAAAGGTGATACCAGTAGCTCAAAAACCAAGGCGTGTCCCATTTGCTGGGTGAGAGAAAGTAACAGCGAAAGTTGAAGACCTCATTGCTAAGGATATAGTGGAGCGAGTAAATGGGCCGACGTCATGGGTTAGTCCTGTGGTGATTGCGCCAAAGGCATCAGGGGATATCCGGTTGTGCGTAGATATGAGGAAGGCAAATCCAGCTATCATTCGTGAAAGTGCTTTATTATCAAAATTAAAATTAAAAAACGAAAAAACCTTAACCTACCCAACTTTGCAAGTACACACGGCTTCTGATATCTTGTTGTCGTTGATTTCTAGATACAGTTTGTGCGGATCTTCGTGTTTTTTCATTGATCGCCAGCATTTCGCATCAACTCTTGTACCAGAAGGTGCACTAGCTCCAGTGTTTGGAGCGTGGCAAATCTTAATATCATGAACAAATCCTTGAATAAAATAGTTCAAACCCTTTTCCAAAACCTTCTGTGAAAGATCAGAATGATCTGGAAGATTGGAAACCGAAATCTGGTCTGGAATTTTCGCCAAATTGTCTGAAGGGCTGGACACTCCGCCGCTCGCGCCTCCATGTTTTCAAAAAAGTTGTGGGACAAGATGGCAGCATGCCGCACGCTTCCTTCTGATTGGTTGATTCCGCATTGCTGATTGACAGGTCGGAACTATGAATTTGTTGGTTTTTAAGCTAACGAGACTATTCGAAACGAGAGCGTCTCGCAAAAAGATTTTAATCGAGGTAGCCCCAAAACTGGATGAGATGTGTTCAAAGAAGACATGATACTACAAATGGACAATCGAGGACAAAATGTACAGTTGGTATCGAGAGCCAACGAAGCATAAATGTATTTCAACGCCAGGCAAGTGCGATAGATACAACTTGTTACACTAAGTTGCTTAAGTCAATTTAACACAATAGTATGTGCTCTAAGAAAATAAAGGAAAAAGAAACTGAGTGTATTACTGTCTATATTCGCTCTTATCAAACATACGTTCATATCCAATGTGTAGTGCATAGAGTGACGCGATAAATAATAATAAAAAAATACTGAGATTCATTATCATGGATAAAAAATACATTACCTTCTCGAAGTTTTTATTTTATGATGGATTACCAATTTTAACTGAATATGTATTCAGGAACCAAGTGTGAAGTGTATATATATATATCTTATTTGTTGTGTAGTATCGCTGAGTATTTTTACGAGTTGTGCCGTATTTTGATGAGCCCGTTGGGTGAGTCAAAATACAAATGAGGAGTAAAAATACTCAGCGATGCTACACAACAGAACGTCTAATAAGTTATTTATTATCCAACACGCCAAACTGTTATTTCAGTGCGGGCGAATTTCGCGGAGATTTATTTACAGGGAGTGCGTGACAGAAGTATGCGAAGCGGAACAGAATTGGCGCGTTGTCGTGTTGCTGTTTCTATTTTCTTCACTAAAAGAAGAAATGTTCTGCTCGTCAAGCTGTTTTTCTTCGTTCGATTCATCTAATAAACTTTGATGAATATTTTCCAGCCATTCTGACTCTTCGTTGTCGGAAATATGATTCAAATTGTCCGCCATTTTTTTTTTTTTTTTTTTTTTGTAACTACAATCCAATCCTTCGCTTGCGCGAAGCGAGAAAACTTGTTTAACTGGTACGGCTACGATAGACGAGTACAAATACCGCGTGATATTCGTACTCGTCTATGGCGTTATTTGTACTCTACGAAGTGTAGTTGGATAATAATTTAACGTTATTAAATGCTAACAGCAATGTCATTATGGATAATTGCAAAGGATGATCATCCCAGTAAATACTTTCCAGTGCAGTAGCGCTATCCTCGCTGCAACAACGAAACTAATACATTTTAAGATAAATGGAAATCCAAGGACTAAATGTATGGTGCGCATCGACAGACAACGGAACAGAAATACATGTCTGCATTCGTTGACCTTAGAAACCAGGCAAATGCAGTAATTACATTTGGGTTGTGGCATTGTAGTGATTTTTTTTCTTTTGCTGCTGTTGTACATTTATATTAATGAGCTTAAATTAGTTTAACGCAATGAAATACGCTCTAAGTAAATTAACAAAAAATAGCACTCATGGGCAAACAAACGGAACAGGAATTTATGTCTGTATTTGTTGGCTTTAGAAACCAGGCAAGTGCAATAAATACATTAGGCTGTGTCATTGTACAGTATTTTTAACAATAACAATAACATTTATTATTTGTATTTTCTTATTGCTGTAAGTTGTACTTTTACACTAAGTTGCTTGAATCAGCATAGCACAACATAGCTTGCGCTTTAAGAAAATGAAGACACAGTACACTGAGTGTATCACCGAGTATATTTGTGATAAATGGAAATCCGATGACAATATGTACAGCTTACGCTGTAAAATGAAAAGAGCCAAACTGACCCCAAAAGCCAAATTGGCCCCAGTTTCTCGGGACCAATTTGGCCCATTAAGGTTCGTTTTGGACTATTTGAGCCAAAACGGGTGGGACAGGCACCATTTCGACCCCTCCAAAATCTGAATTGGCCCCTGTGAATTCTACTTTGGGATTTTTTTTTTCAATTTGGCCCCTCAAGGAGCCACGTAGGATTAACCAATTTGGCCCCAGAAGGATGCAATAATTGTAAACACAGTGACTAAGGTCATTAGTTTTTGCTCAACTTTATGCTGTGAACTTTTAAACGATTTAAATTTTTTTATAAAAGCGATTTCCCTCCAAAATTCGTCCTTCTTTTGCGAGTGCGTCTCAGCAGCTCCTTCTTCCGTATCTCATTAGTCGAACTAACCTATATAGCTAGCCCTCGTGCGTTGGACTCAATAATGAATTACAGTAGCGAGGAGGTTGTCTCTTGGCTCGGGTCGCATGGATTTTCTCAAGAGACTTTAGAGAGGATAATAGCTGAGCGAAAGAAATTTTCTTAACAACACGTTTTATTGCAACTTTATGTACACAAACTTGACTCCTCCGCTGATATTTGCTCGTATCTTATCTTGCAGAAAAGGACGGTTTCGACGGTGAATATCTCCTTGGCACTGCTCACGTTGTAGAATAACTAAGGCACTATTTTCCCTTAATAAAAGAGCGACTAAAATTCAAGAAATTGACCTCCAAACTGGTAGGAGCCACCTTAAGACTCCGAAATAATTTGCCATAGTCCTCTGAGATCAGGCATTCAATAGATCAGTTAATACGAAACAGTGGGGTCACGAGCGGCATTTAATCCGAAATTAGAGCATTCTAAGATAGCAGTAAGGAGAGATTTATCTCCAAACGGTGACCGTCTCAAGTCAAGGAGCTTTAGCTAAGTAAGCGCGAAAAAAATGACATGTATCACCAAAGGGAATAGATTAATTTATGCAACCTGCGCCGCGTTTTATCATTACCCCGGATGGGTTACATCCGGGACTTACAATAGCAGATACTTAAACATCCGAACATGTGATTTCGGGCCTCTTTTAGCAAGAGGCATAAAAAAAAAAGACTGAATTCCTACGAACACTTGCACGTGAACCAGAGATTAGCATTTCGCAGCTGTACCCTTCTTGATTTTTCATACTTTGAACATCTTGAGTGCATATTTCTTTTCGCTTAAGTATCGAAGTTGTTCTTTGGTCGTTCTAGTCTCCATTTTTTTGGGCGTGCGTCTATAAGAAAAAATCACTGATGTGTAGCTACTCCTGCCAAATAGGGATCATATATATTTTTTTCAGCCTGCAACTGAAAACTGTTAACTAATGAAAGAAACAATGATCAGTAATCACAGCCTATAATTTTGTGTTCATTCCATCTCTGAGAAGTCACCCGCCATTACTCACTTATTTTTCGAATAATCAATGTTAAACTTCAATGCGCGAAAAAGGGAGCAGAAAAGGTTGTAGAACGTTGCTCTCGTTGTCCCTCTCGTATTACTCATCATGTCTGATAAACGATTTGATTTATGTAAGGTTGAGAGATATCAAAAGATCAATTTTCCTCTAAACGGAGACAAAAAAAAGCTTGCGGCAAAAAACTAATGAATACAACGTGATCATATAGCGCCAACGCGCTGAGAATACCTTGCGCTAGAAACCGTCAGAGAGCGTAATGCTTTTAGAGGATCTTCGTACGACAAAGAAGTACCGAGTTAACGTGACCATTTCTCGCGGGAAAAGTTTTCAACCAATCACAAGATCGATTGGACCTACTTTAAATGCCACGCAAGTTACTTGCCTCTTCTAATTCGTATAATCACTTCGACTTTTTACCTTATCGATATCCTTCTTCTAAACAGAACAGCCTGTATTGCTACTGGTGGGCCAATAGGAAGAACGTGGACCTTGGACAACAAGGACGTTAATATTTAGCAGATTTTGCGGAGTTATCGGCATCCATTTCAACTTCACAAGCGTGTATAGACTAGGGAGGCTATGAATGCAGAGAGGCCGCAGCACTCAGTATGGTGGTTAGCCCACGCCTCTCCACCGCACCTGCTTTCAATGGTTACAACAAGAGGCATTTTTCTCTTTTCTCTTAGAACCCACCAAAAACGATGACGAGCAAATAATCAGCTTCTCTGGCTGTTTTTTTTAGTCATTTGAACGACACGGTGGAAACGCGTTTTGATGACGTCACAGTGGTCAGTGGTCATCAACTTTAGGCTGTCAAGCGCCTCGATATGTTAGTCGAGTGAGTTCGATGACAATATTGGTGTTTTTGCGTGGTTCTGAGTTACAAAAAATCCTTGATACATCTCATTGTTTATTAGGTTTGATCCTTTGAATGTCCACGTCGTAATGAATAGCGGTGTGGTGAAGTCATTTTGTTTGGAGTTGTATGCTGTTTGCTGACTTACGAAGCATGATCGTGGTTCTTCAGTCGCCCTCGCCTTCAGAATTGTCAAAAACTGCGATAGCTATCCAGACAAAGTAGCAGATTAGTTCTGTAAGATACTTTTCCGGCGAGTCTAAAGACTGGTTGGATTTTTTAAGGCTAATTAGCATGAAGCGATACAGGTAATTGTTGTGTGAAGAAAATATTCACACTTACTTTGCGCCCACATACGGTGCCTTTTCATTTTGGCAATCATTCGCTTGGATGAGAATTTTGCCTGTATATACTGTTTTTTTCGCCATTCCACCTTTCTGATTCTCTGTGCCTTTAAGAACGGGTGTCCGTTACCAAAATAAGAAAACATTTGTTCATTTCATATAGTTGCAGTTTTATCAACAAGTCAGATATCTCTCATGAACAGAATTAAGCTCGTTTAAGCTCATATGATGGTGAATTTTACAAAGGGAGTTGAAATCGAAAAAATTGTAATTTGTTTGCTGCGCCAAGGCTCGCTAAAGATTCATTACGGCGATCAATCGAAGGCGCTGAAAATATAACATTTGAGACCGTCTAGCATGACCGGTTCATTTACAATTTTCGTGTATGAAGTCTTTCTTGTTATCAGTTGAATGTAGATCTATCTTACATGTCTTTAGTACGTTTGCCTGTACCTGTAACTACAACTGCTACTTTAATTTCCCAAACAGCTCTATTTGTTTAAACGAAAGCGTTTTCGATGAAACCCACTAGTTTATTTCATTATTATTTATTTATATTTCAGTCATTTGAAACTTTCACAGGCACAACAACCTCCGGCTTTTGCTACTGTCAATTTCAGTGGTTTTTGAGATTAAAGTAAAATACGAATGAGTGATCGTCTTCGTTGCGGTTTTCCTTACTATAATAAGTGGTTTAGTGTCTCTTTTGGTAGTTTCTTTGAAAAGAATGATAATATTTACAGGTTTACTTTCCGCAGTTTTAGTTACAGATTTAAAACTGGCTTAGGAACGATCCTTATGGCAAAATCCCGACCAAGTACGAACCAATCAGACACTCGGATTTAACTGAAGACAACCTTTCCGTATAAAGATTAACAATTATTTTTCGAGGGTGCGCCGGATATAAGATGATAAGTAAGTAACGAAGCATTTCGCACCTGCACCTTTCTTGATTTTTCATACTTATTATTGTCTTTGAACATCTTGAGTGCGTATTTATTCTAGGTATCGTCTTATACCGCACTGTAAAAGCTGGAGATTGTTCTTTGGTCGTTTCATTCTCCATTTTATTCTTCGTGCGTCCATAAAAAAGGTGGTCAAGTTCGAGTGCAGGTATAGGCTTTCAATTATATGGCTTTTAATCCTATGATAACCATCTGCATCCTTTAGTTAAAACTTTTCTTTCTGTTTATAAAATGTAACCAATCCTTGAGCTGCAACACAACGAAGGGACGGGCTGATGAAATTTCGTAAAAAAAGAAAGAAGATGCAAAAGCTAAAGTATTTCACATGCTCGCTGCCGGAAAAAAATTAATATATAAACCACACAGCCTTTTTTTCCGGGAATGTAAAACATTGCAGTCTCAAGGTAAACCAAGTGTTTTTTTTTCTTAGATACGAAAAAATCACTGATATGTAGCTAATCCCGCCGATTACGGATACTTCTTCTTTCGGTCTGCAACCGTCTGCGATCGAAATCTGTCAGCTATTGAAAGAAGAAATTATTACAGGCTTTCATTTTTTTTTCATTCCCTCCCAGAAAAGTCAATGGCCATTTCTCCCCTATTTTTCTAATAATCCATGTTAAACTTACATCTGCGAAAAAGGGAGAAAAAGGTAGACGATTTTTTTTTCTCTTGTTGCCTCCTTAAAGTAACGAGGAGTTGCTATATATCTATTACACGATTTGATTTTAGGTTTAGAGATATTACATGGCCATCAAAAGATCCATTTACTTCTGGAGGGAGTCAGAAAAACATTTGAGGAAAAAATAGTCAATATAACCTGAAAATATAGTGCCAATACGCTCAAAATACCTGGCACCAGAAGCATTATCTTGAAGGTAACGCTTTCCGGGATATGCGTAAGCTATAGAAGGAGCGAGTTAACGCTATGAAAGCTGCATGTGGCTATTCGCTTTGCATTAGAAGAGGCAGGATGTACTTCCTGAGCTTTGTTGTATATTTGTGTTGTGCTTTGCTACTTAAATGTGTTTCAAATTTTATTTTGTACTAATCCGCTTGAAAAGAGAAGGCTTGTGAAATTACCATAAAACAATTCATGTGTTCAGTGGAAACTAGAAAATTTCGCTCCTGATTTTATCATAGCAACAGTACAACTATATATATCCCTGACAAACTGAAGGGGTTAACGACCAGTTGACAAAATCATAATCATAATTTAACGGGTTCAATAAGAAGCATTTTCTCCCTTTTTCCATAAATATTAACACTAAAACGGAGTACGTAAACTGATAAGCAGTTTCATTGACTGTTTTAATATTCATTTTAACGATAGAAAAATGACAGTGGGCGAGACCTTTGTTTTGTGAGGTTGCGAAAAAGTAAACAAATTTGCTAGTTTTAACTGTTTTAAATTTGTAAATTTCTTAGAATCGACTTCAGTTCCGATGAGACGGATCGAATTTACTTTAAGCGGGTCGAGTCGACCCCTGTGAATCGCGTCGATTCGTCTACATTGAATATCCTAATTTAACGGTTAAGTTTATATTAAGGTTGGTCTTCGGAGATATTGAGCCTTAGTATTGACCACTTTCATAAATGGCTGCCGGATTGATATTCTTTTGTTTAAATCTAAATTAGCCTTTCTGGCCTCGTTCTCCAGTTGAAAATTCAAAAGAAGGCATTATCTCAAGCGAGGCTAGTGAGGCTAATTTGAATTTAAACAAAAGAATATTAATTCGGCAGCCATTTATGAAAGTGGTGTATACCCTTATTTTTCGACTTTGTCAAAACCAGTGAGAGGTAAGGGAAGAAATGATTAATTAATTAATTAATAATTAATAGTTGCATTGCTACTGTGACAAACTGAATATATATTATATATGTTTGTCACAGTAGCAATGCAACGTCAGCTTATTAACTATGCAAAAAATGCAGGAAATGGGGGTTTTCCCATGGGGACCCTATATCTCCCAGGGAATTAAATATTTTGACCTACTATATTTAGACATTTGTTAACTCATGATACTTAGCATTTGTGCCAAGTTTGAGCCAAATCGGTGATTTGATGTTTATCGCCCTGGTTCTGCCCGGTTTTCTCGTGGACACGCTTTTTAACACTGTAGAAATAACAGTGAGATCCATGGAGGAGTTTTGGTTGGCAGCGGCTTCGGCGTAGGTTCATGGGGACAGAGATGATTTATCTCCTAATTTATGGTTATCCCCATTTGGCTTGCCATGCAGCGCTCCACCCCCATTTTCACATACTCGTTGCCGGAAAGTAGAAAAAAAATATATATATATATATACATATATATATATATAACTAACTGCAGACAGTACTGTTTCGGCCTTCTGGGCCTCATCAGTGCAGTGCTAATGCTAGGATGGAGGAGAACCAATATGGTCACCCCAAACGATCCAACCTTTGTGGTATCGTCTAAGCCATGCCAGAGTGCTCAAACTAGAGTACACTAGCCACGCACTTAGCCACGGGTTGGGTTGCCACGCACTTAGCCTTCAGGCGAAGCTCATCACATTAGTTGTGATTTGAGCACTCTCGCATGGCAAGATGCCTGAACTTGGTCCCACAAGTGTAGCGCCCAGGCAATGGTTTATTCCAGAGCTTGGCCCAGTGTCTGCACTGATATATATATATATATGCACTGCACTGACGAGACCCACATAGGTCGAAACAGTGTGCGCCCTGTCTGCAGTTAGATAGCTCTCGCTTGGCTTTGCCTTTTGGCTACCTTGCGATTGAGCACTTTACACTGGGGTTGCCACGCACTTAGCCTTCAGGCGAAGCTCATCACATTAGTTGTGATTTGAGCACTCTCGCATGGCAAGATGCCTGAACTTGGTCCCACAAGTGTAGCGCCCAGGCAATGGTTTATTCCAGAGCTTGGCCCAGTGTCTGCACTGATGAGACCCACAGAGGTCAAAACAGTGTGCACCCTGTCTGTGTATATATACACATACTTATACACACATACACACTACACAGGGCTTTCTCGTACGGGAAGAAATAAACCACTGCAATCTTAAGAAAAACCATTTTTTTTTCCTACGAAAAAAAAGATCACTGATACTCCCAACAAACACGGATCAAATGTATTTTCTCAGTTACGATTAAAATTCTGAGCCGGCAACAGAAAGTTTTGAAATAATGAAAAAAAACAATGTTCAATAAACACAGCCTATCTCTGTGTTCATTCCATCTCTGAGCTGTCAATCGCCATTTCTCCCCGATTTTTTGAATAATCAATATTAAACTTACATGTATGAAAAAGGGGTAAGCTCTGGTTGTCTCTCTCAAATAAAGAGAACTTGCTGCAAATTAATCATAACTAATACACGATTCGATCTTACATGTTCATCAAGAGATCTATTTACCTCTGGAGGGAGAAACAAAACTTTCCTGGCAAAAACTAATGAGTTGAACGTGAAAATAAGGCGCCAACATGCCCAAATACCTAACACAAGTATAACCGTCCGAGAAGGTAACCTCTATAACAGATCTGTTAAAATGAAATACTTTAGTCGTTCGCAGAATTCAATTCACACTCCTCCATTCTAGCATGAGTAGTGTGACAAGACTTCTCTCCCACTGGGATTACAATTCAGTGTACCAATCCGCAAGGCAGTTTTTTTTTTTAGGAGCCTTTATATTCCATGGGCGATTCGTGATTATTTGAACTAGAGAACTACCAATAATGAATGAATTCCACTTTTAGACAAATACAAAGCCATTAGCTACCCTGAAAGGCACAAAGAATACTTCCTCAAAGAAGAACGTCTGAGACACTATCAGAAACCTATTGGATGGACCAGTCTGCCCATGGGAGGCCCTCACACCATCAGCATTCATTATTCTGTTGTAAACATTATGCTAAAAGAATTTGACGCCAGAGAAGAGAGAAGGGAGCACAGGCTTTATAGTAGGGCCCACGAGATTCCTTCCAGTTTGAAGTGCACCTCCGCCTTTTCTATTTGCAGATGTCATGTGAAAATAGAAGGCCAAGACTCCGAAATGATTTGCAACAGTCTTATGAGATCAGGCCTTTGATGTATCACTTATAATTAGTTATTACGAAAGCGTTCAGTCACGAGCGGCATTTAATAAAAATCAGTGCATTTTTATATGTCATTAAGGACGTATTTATTCCCAAACAGGAACCGTCATGTAAGTCAAGCAGCTTTAGCCAGATGAGTGCGAAAAAAATGGAATTAATTCCTATAAGCAGGTGCACGTGAACAGGCGACTCACAAATAGCAGCTGTACCCTTCTTGATTTTTCATACTCATTGTCTGTGAACATCTTTAGTGCGTATTTCTTCTCGGTTAAGTATCGCCGCAAACTGTTGTGTAAGAGCTGGAGATGGTTCTTTGGTCGTTCTATTCTTAATTTTTTTCTGGGTATCGTTCCGTAAAAAAAAAAAAGAAATTGGCAGAAGGTGGTCAAGTTCGAATGCAGGTATAGGCTTTTAATTCTATGACTTTTAAACCTATTTGCTGCCACGTAAGAATGTCAGTGTTCATTTCAAAGAAAAAAAGGATTTCTATTTGAAAATGCCGATGTTTGGAACGCAATTATTCGCACTAATATGCTTTTAGCTCAAATGAATAGCCAGTTAGGACAATGCAAGCAAGCAACTGTTCATATAAGTAAACTTTTTCGAGATCGTTCTTTCCCTTTAACGTCATTGTATCATATCAGAAGAATGCGTAATTATTTCTAAGCATAAGCCTCCACCAGGTGTTTTTAATAAAAAAACACTAAATTACCCCAAAAAAGTATATCCTCCCCGTCCAAGTGTGTATTATTTATGCGAATAAAAGTTGACAGCAACGTCAGTTATGAATAATGACTAATATATTTTACGATAAAGGGAGATCCGAAGACAAAATTCATAGCGCTCATTGACAAAAAAAAATCATAATCCGCGACCTCGTTATATCTATCGCACCTTCGCTATAAATTGGTAAAATGACCAAACACCGGTAAACAAGAGGCCCAGCCATTAAAATGTCACAAGATGGGCAATCCTTAACCGAAATTAAACAAAGACAACAGACAAACTGGTCTACGGAATGAAGGGGGTAGGTTTCTTTAGAAACTGTGGCACCAAGTGATATGCGCAGGAAAATCGATTGATATAAACGTCCTAAAATCACAGCCCTATTAAGTGTGTATTGTGTTCTTTTACGAATAGATCTCCGATGACACGGATCGACCTTACTAAAGACGAGTCAAGTCGACCATTGCAAATCGTGTAGATTTGTCTAAATTTAATGCCCTAATCTAAAGCTTAATATAATGAAATGTACTGAAGGATTTTCGATGATATCGACTAAACTAAAAAGCGCGTCGAGTCGACCCGTGCGAATTATGAACGTTTAAATGTTTGTTGCCTTCTTCTACAAATCGACTTCCGATGTGACGGATTGACTTTACTTATGGCGAGTCGAGTCGACCCGTGCGAATTGTGTCGATTCGGCAACATTGAATACCTTAATTAAACGCTTAAGTTTAAATTATCTCCTTTTGCGAATCGACTTTTGGTGAGACGGATCGACTCAACGAAAAACGAATCGAGTTGATGAGTGCGAATCCTGTCGATTCGTGTACATTTTCTGCCCCTGCACTGTATTTAATATTCTGAAAATGGACTTCCGGCCTTTTCACGCTTCCAGAACGTAACAGGCTCAAGCTGTCATTCACTCCCTCACCATGCCACTCAAATTCGCTCTTAAATTTGCTCTCACCCCTCAACTTCCGGTATGTTAACGTACGGTTTTATTACCGGTGTGACGATTCGTCAACGACCGTAGACGAATCGCAACAGTTTGGGTGTACTGGACATGTATGTTGATTTGCTGTACCCAAGAACGAGCTCTTACAGTTGTAATCGATTTTTACGCTCGCTTAACCCCGATAATGAATGCTCATATTCACCGTGAACGCCAGTCAGATCACTCTCTGAACCATAAGTTCAAAAGTACATAAAATGGAGATGGTCGTCTTACAAATAGATCACTAGTAGCTATGTCATCTTTTAAAACAAAATCATCCATACTATTGGTTTTATCTTGGTTCGCGGCTTCAAAAATTGTGTGATAAAAATATCTATGATGACTATATCTATTACCACAAATAGTGGTAATAGATATGAAAAAATAGAAAAGAAGAAAAAAGGAGAAATAGATATGGTAATAGATATGAAAAAATAGAAAAGAAGAAAAAAGGAGAAATTACGATAAAACATTATAGAAAATACAGTTGCCCGCCAGTTTAATTTAATGAGAGCACCTCAAATCAGAAGAGCCTGCATTACCACTGATTAGCCAATTGCAATTGGAAGTATTCAGATCTTACCTAAAAAGGAAGTTAGTGTTTAGCAGGATCCGCGGATAAATGTCTTCCTTTCAAATTCACCAGTCTAAACAAACTCCCTCGTATTCATTTCTCAATTAATCTGCATTTCTCATATATGATTTTCAAATATAGTTACTCGCGTATAAACTATAAGAAGGCTATGCTTGTAAATAGATAGGGGTTCTGTAAGCATTCTCTCCCTTTTTCCTTAAATATTAACACTTAAACGACGACGAGCATATAAGCAGCTTCATTGACTGTTTTAATAGTCATTTTAACGGTAGAAAATTGACAGTGGGCGAGACCTTTGAAATGAATAACACTCTTTGGTAATTTGGTAAGATCAACTAAGTTGAAATTGCAAATTGGCCACCGCAAAGCGTTAAAATGCTGATGTTTCGAGATTACTGAATTACTTTTCACCGGAATAGTTATTTCGAGTGTTTATAAACTCCCTCTCATTTTCATTTCTTAATTAATCCGCATTTAACATGTATAATTTTCATATACAGTCAATTGTGTATTAACAAAAAGGAAACTATAATCATATCTACTACGATTCATTACCATGCACTCTCTCCCCATACTAAAATATCGCTCAAATATCGCCGATATATCGCGATAACCGCGATATTCGGCGATTATCCTTTGCATTACTTTTGCACAGTATTGTATGATGTAATAGGATCAAATTTAAATAGTTACATTGTAAGCTTCTGGTATGTTCCGGAAAACCGTTCGTAAATATATATGAGAACTTGGTCGTGTACTTGGAGTAGTTCTTGTTGTCGGGAGTGACCGACTGTTTGGAAAGCTATACCAAGAGAGACTACTGCGTGGAAGATCATGAATTTCAAGGAAGTTTGGAGAAAACTCTGAGTAAGATTTCAATCATCTCAATCCCCTACTGATATTTCCGAGTATTGCTGAACATTTCAAAGAAGCCCTATAATTTTATTTAATATTTGCGTTGTTAAATAGCCATTGACTCCCAACATATTTGCTTCATTACGCATGAAGAAGCATTGTGTATTATTCACTTGTTGCACTCGTCTTCTGAGTATAAGCCGTGGATGGTTTCGTAACGTTTCGAGATTACTGAATTACTTTTCACCGGAATAATTATTTCGAGTGTTTATAAACTCCCTCTCATTTTCATTTCTTAATTAATTCGCATTTAACATGTATAATTTTCATATACAGCCAATTGTGTATTAACAAAAACGAGACTATATATATATATATATAACATTTGATAGCGAGGTTAAATAATGATAAATTATCTCACTAATCTACTGAATTTTCAGAAACCTCTCGTGCACAAGAGAAAAAAAACCTGGCTAAATTTCCTTCACCAAAACATCATGTGCAACGTTCCGAACAAGCATACACAGACGTGTATTAAAGATCGACTCAACATAGTCGCTTCACCTATTTCAAATTCCTAAACACACATCACACGTAAGAAACCTGCGCATAAAAGAGGGCGCGGGGGGAGGGGTAGACGTGGGTCACTTGAAACCCACTCTAATTAATATTTTCCGTTCACAAAAGGTACAAAATACAGTAAAACCAGGAAGCAACACCATGCTTTTCCTTGAGCTGCAACACGACAAAGGCTCGAGCAAATGAAATTTGTGTGATAAATGATATCCTAAGAGTGCGAAATGGGTTCTCCACGGAAGCCCTTCGACCCATCACGATTAGCGCTTAGATAATTTATAACTTGACTCGTGACTATGTGGGGTGGAGTAGCCTATTTCCCGCAAAAAGATAGTCTAAAAAATAAAGCGTTCAGTGAAAATGCCTTAACATAGGCTCACCATGGGAGTCGAACGCTCCAAATAATGGCTCCTGTCACAGCCTTCTATTTTTGTGTTCATTCCATCTCGGGAAGCTAAAAGATTTTCCTCTTATTCTCTCTCTTAAGGAACGAGGAGTTGCTATAAACTAACCATATCAAAAGCACGATTCGATGTAAGGTTGAGAGACTTTATATGGCCATCAAAATGTCAAATTACTTCTGAAGGAAGACACAAAAAAATCTGTGGCACAAAGTTAAGGCTAGAGCTTGAAATATATATATAGTGCCTGCACGCTCGAAATACCTGGAAACATTAACAAGAAGGCAACGCTTCTAGCGGATCTGCGTACGTTAAAGATGAACCTAGTTCAAGTGACCACTTCTTACAGGAAAAATTACTCTTGATCACAGGGTATATTGGACCTGTCTTAATTGCCACGCAATGTTACTTGCTTCTTCAAATCTGTGCACTCACTTTGAAATTTAACTTATCGCTTATAGACTCATCGAAAGGATGTAGACTGGCAAGGTGTAAAGGAAAGGAATTAATAGTCAGCCGAGTCTGTGGAGCAAAGTTGTCCATTTTGGCTCAGTGAGCATCTATGAACCTCAAGGAAGCTATGCACACAACGACAGAGGGGTCTAGGTGAGTCACTTTGACCACTTCACCTCTCCCTCTTCAAAAAGCCTAAGGGACTTAAGTCACCCAGCGACTAAGTGTATTTTAAGTATCATTTGAATGTGAGACTGACTGATCCGTGGTAAATTCACGTAAGCTGGACTTTGAAACTAAAGTTTGACTTGTCCGAAAATAAAGTAACTAACAATCAGCGAGTTTCTAGTGTACATAGTCGACAGAGTCACCTCATCGATTTTATATTTCCTTAGCGCCTATCACAAAAATTAACTCCACGTACGTAGGGATAGAGGATATGCATTCAATATGTATATGTACGCAATTTAAGGAATCGAACGCTCCCAAATAATCTTTACATCTATAGTGATAAAATGAGTATTTCAGCAACAATTGTTTGTGTGGTGTCCTGTGGACATCCGGGACTATACACAGTGGTCAGGTGACCGAGAGAGTGTGCGTGTATGTGAAAAAGAGCGGGAGTTCGAAGGGTGACGGTGTGTTATTCGAGTTATTGACCTTAGTGGCTTCTAGGAATACTACAGTTGGTTTGTTTGTGGGTGTGTATGTGTGCTGTTGGTATGATAATCAAATTCATTCAATATCTGATAGTTAACTATCAGATATGATACCAAGTGAGCTGAATTGCCGCGTGTAAGCTCATTTAACGGATGTATACCACTTTTAAAGGGGAAGGAATTGATCGTCATTTAAAGGGTCATTTAAATATTGTGGTAACGAAAACTTCCACTATTCATTTACACAGATAGTTACCTTCCTCCTGTTTGTTTGTTTTTTTTGTTTGTTTTATTTGTTTGTGGGTGTGTGTGTGTGTGTTGTTGGTGTGATGATCAAGTTCATTCAATTTAACAAATACCCATAAAAACTAAGTACAGCCTTAATTGTCTTACTTGTAACGTTATGTTTAATGAAGATTTCTATGATTTATTACCACAAATAGTTACCTTCTTCTTGCCTACTCCATTCTGAAAACAAAAAAAACAAAATTAAGAATTACGATCGAGTATGAATCAAAGGCTCTGTGAGCCAACTCGTTTATTGGATAAGCCAATGTAATTTACGTGTCGTGAATAGAAATTGATGTTTGATTTCCATACCGCTAAGGTATGAATCGTTCTAAGAAGTGTTGGACTCGGGTAAATGAGCGTTTTGAGGAGTCTAATGTGAAATTAAATTAGGCCTCAGACAGAAAATATGGTCTGAGTAGGAGTTAGTGTAAGGTAATCACTGTTCCAAGATTTTACCGTAAAGGTTTGTGGAAAGAAAGTTCAAAAGAGTGCTGTTTTGTTTATCGAAAAACTATTGTTGCAATGTTCAGCTAGGCATTTACTTGCGATATAAGCATAGGGATAAGCATATAAAAGCTAATATGCGCTGATGGGACATTCGGACATAAGGATAAGCATATATGCATAAGATTATCAAAAGGTTGTGTTCTTTTTATGCCTAAGCTGTCTAGTGAGTCACGCCGTAGATGGCCTTGTGTTACTACCACAATCATAGTAACTTTCCCTGTTACGAAGGAGTGGTTGGATCAAATCTGCAGCGCGAAAATGAATTTTTCGTTTTACCTAACCACCCGTAACCGCGCGATTAGCTCGCGCGAGAACGCTTTTCCCCCTACCTCCGCTTCTAAGTAGAATTTTCCCCTCAAAGTTCCTCTATAGTTTGGAAATGAATAAAACAGTCAGAATCCGTCGTTTGCACATATATTTTGATGGCTTTAGGGGGTATTAGAGGGGCATCATTCTGTGCGTTCATACTAATTGATCAAATTTGAAAATATGGCGTCCGCGCGGCCGACCTTCAAAATTTTCCAGTCAGATTTTTCGTTCCTTTGCGATCGAGTTAGACCTTGTTGAGCTCAGAAGATAAAGTAGCAATAATATAGAATACTCTCCATGGAAAATAATGGATATCAAGGTCTTAAAGGTGACAGAATAAGCTCTCGAGTCAACGACAGTACGATTCTCTCTTAAGCCATGCGAATTGTGGACGTAAATTGGAAACCGAACTTTCGGACTTCAAGCAGGGCCTTGCGACAACTTGACGATTCCATGGCCCGGTGAATATTATGTTCGAGTAACAATGTGTTCAGAAAGTATAGTTAGATAGAAGATCTTCGTAGTTTTTCAGAATTTTCAACATAACGCTACGCAATTTTCTGGCCATGAAGTCAAGTGAACAACAACCTAAGCATGATGAATTTTATCGCGTGGGCTTTGTACACGTAAGAAATTCGTACGTTTTTCGCTTATAACAGCAAATCAAGAACTGAATAAAACTGTCGTCTCGAAATATTTCTTGGTCATTTTCGTCTTACTTCCTACTGTCAGATTCCATAAAACTTGAGATCTCTTCGCTCAGGGACAAATTTTCATAGTCCTTTAGAAATATGACCCGCGTGCCTATTTGCACACATACGCAACCTATCGCTTAACTTTCTTTCTTTGTCCTCGTTTTTTCTTTTTCGGACACAACAATCATTTTCCTAGAGATATACACTCAAAAATAGAAGCATTGACGCCATAAATGAAATATATGCTGCAAGAGACAAAAGTGTAATCGGAGATTGGTCAAACTTTAATTCACGGATGAAAAATGTATAATTTGAACTTTTTTAAGATTATCATTAGCTTCTTTTTCAACCCCAGCATTATTCTTAGCAACAAAGGTCGCATTCGTTTGTTTATCACTCGCCAAAAACCATCAAATACACTCAAAAGCCTCAAATCGAAAAAATGTTTAAAGGAATCGACCAATCATGTGAGCGGACGAGTGCCAATCTTCACATCATATCTACAACTCGCGCATGTGCGCAATTCACGAGTTAAAAAGGCTCTGAGGGACTCAAGTCACTGAGCGTATTTTAATTCGCTAACACTTGCATGTGTCATCTCACGAAAATGGACTTAATAACCAAAGTTTAAATAATCCAAAATTAAAATAAAAAAAACCTTTGTAGAGAAAATAAATAGATTTCAAATTCCTGACTGAATATCACACATAGGAAAGACACTCATAACAGAATATAGGTTATGCATAAAGACGATATGCATACAATAGGTACAGTAAGGGAGCGGTTTGTGAGTTGAGTCACTTATCCCATATTATATCTTCCATTATCATAAGTCACTAAGGGCATGAAATTTTGAATAGTCTATAGTAATAGAGTTACAGACGGAATACTTCTTAGAAGTAACTAAAATGATTAGTAAGTAAGCCGTAAATATACGCTCCACCTGTATTTCAGCTGAATTCGAATTTTATCTTACTTCATTCAGCTAACCCTCATGCCATTCTCGTGACAAGGGACACAGTTTTTTTTTTCATACAGACCGATCTGGACCCGTAAATAACCGTTTTGTTAGGAGTTGTATTAATTAATATTTCTGATGCGGTCGCGCAACATACCCTGCCGGTGGTAGAGGAGTACTCTATTTGCAAGCAATAAAACAAGGAAATTTCGCTGGAATACCTTTCACAATGGGCTACATCTTGATATCATATCAGTTACGGTGCGTTGACGCAAGGGTTAAATTTCGGTCAAGAACAACAATGAAATTGTGGAGAATAATAGTTGTAACTTAATAGTTGTAACTTATTCTTTGCATTTCTTTTGCACAGTACTGTATGAAGTAATAGGATCAAACTAAAATAGTCATGTTGTAAGCTTCTGGTATGTTCTGGAAAAACTTTGTAAATAAATATAAGAACCTGATCGCGTAGTTGGAGTAGTTGCTGTTGTCGGGAGTGATGACCGACTGTTTGGAAAGCTATACCAAGAGAGACGACTGCGTAAAAGATAGTAAATTTCAAGGAACTTTGGAGAAAACTGTGAGTAAGATATAAATCATCCCAATCCCCTACTGATTTTGCTGAGAATATACTCGTGCATGATAAAACCTAAATGATTACTTGTGTTTGCAAAGAAGAAGGACTCTGGAAATAGCTCAGTTTTCCCTTTTGTTGTATCTCTTAAAGAAATGAAGGTTTACCATAAATTAATCATGACATGTCCTGAAGTGGATTATCGCTGAACATTTCAGAGAAGCCCTATATCTTTATTTTAACATTTGCGTTAAATAGCCTTGACTCCCAATATCTTTGCTTCATTAAGTCTGAAGAAGCGTTTTTATTATTCACTTGTTGCACTCGTCTTCTGGGTGTAGGCCATAGATTGATTTCGATTTTTTTTTTCAAACACGGTCGGCCGTCGATCGATCAACGACTTTTAAAAGGTTTTACGATCGGCCGTCCATCGGTCAACGGACTTTGTTTGACTTTGTTGCCGCGCGAGTGAACAAGTGAATAATTCTAACGCTTTTTCATAGTGATCAAACAGATATCTTGGGAGTCAATAGCTATTTAACTACGGTACGTTAAATAGAAATGTTTTACAGCAGGTTTATACTCTACTGGGTAAAAGCCTTGCATGGTTTTCAAAGTCTTTTTAAACACGATCAGCCGTCAGGGAAATAGGAAATTGGGGAAAGTGAAACCAGCGCTTACATTGTTTTCGAGTAGTTAGAATCTCTGATTAAAAATACCAGGGCATTCAAATAAGCGTAGCTACCTTTAACTGCACATGGGAGGTTGACTCACCCTTGGGGTACAAGGTTTTAGCACATAATAGTTCTGTTGTGCAACTTTAACATTTTTCCCATTGGGGAAATAAATCGCCAAGACGTTCCAGATATTTTCCAAGCGTTAAATAAGATAAGGCTTTCAAAACATCAGTTAAAATGGAACACTTTAGTAGTTTGCGGCACTAGGTCGAAATCAATGTATTAATATTGTAGGTGGCGCATGCCTTCAGTTGAGATTTCTCTCCCACCAGACATTATCATAAGCCAAGCACCTCAACAGAACAAAGGCTCGAGCTCATGCATAAAACTTGCATGACATATTAAATCCTACGAGTGCAAAATCTAAAATATTTCTCATACTCGCTGCGGGAAAGAAAAAATATCTTCATAAACTACACCGGGTTTTTTCTTTTCTTCACAGGTAAGATAAACAATCGCAGTCTAAAGGAAAACAATTTTTTACCTACGATTAAAAAAAAAAAAAAAAAAAAAAAAAAAAAAAAATTACTGATATATAGCTACTCCCCACAAATGCGGATCATATTTATTTTCTCGGTTAAAGATAAGATTCTGAGCCAGCAATAGAAAACTTTGAAATAATGAAAGAAACACTGTTCTGTAATCACAGCCTATCTTTGTGTATCTCTGAGAAGTTAACTGCCATTCCTGTCCTATTTTTTGAATGATCAATATTAAACTTACAAGAGCGAATAAAGAGAGAAAAAGAAGATAACATATTTTTGCTCTTGTTGTCTCTCGATTCGATGAAAGGTCAAGAGCTCTTGTATGGCCATTAAAACATGAATTTATCTCTGAAGGGAAACACAACAACAATTGTGGCAAAAACGAATGAATACAACGTGAAAACAAAGCGCTAATTAATACGCTCGAAATAGTTCCCACTACTCGAAGATTACTTTCTGCTGAGCGCTAAAGAACGCGGTCTAAAAGGGATCTAGAATCAAAGATTAAATCCGAAATATAATCTGATATTAAACTTCTTGGCTGAATCCGTCTGCATGGGCGGTTGGCACATTATGCCATAGCGGCACAACCGTTAGCAATGGCGAAAATAAACTTTTCTGAGTTTCACAATGAAAACAGTTAAGCGCCAAAGCGCTCAAGAGATTTGCAACTGTAGGTTTAAAGTAAGGCTTTTGATAGATCAGTTAAATGGAACAGCTCAGTTGTTTGCAGCATTTAATCGAAATCAGTTTTATCTAAGATGCGCTTTCAGTCAGCAAAATGTAAACGCACGTCCGGGATTTTGACTGCACTAGGATTTGTGCTTATTACTTGTCGCGTCTACGTTTGCTTTTATAATCCCTACGGGGTCTGAATACTTCGAAAAAGAAATTGTCTTCCTTGCCGCTGAATCATGAGTTATTCCTTTCCCACTAAGTACACGATTAGTACTTCAATTGAAAAAAATAAACAGCAAGAGGGCATTACTCACGTAAAATATTCGTAAAGAAATACTTTTAAGTTTAAAAAAATTCCATAGAGATTCTATAGAGTGTATCGGATGCAACTTCTTTTAAAAATTAAACTATTTCAAATTACTATGCCCATGTCACAGATAGGAAAGAGTGAAGGGTTGATGGGGAGAGGGGGCCCACTTACAATTCACTTTTCTTACTATTTGCCGTGTACAAAAGGTACAAAAGGGGGCCTGGGAGCAGCATCATATTGTTCCTTGAGTCGCAAGACACTGTGAAAGTAGGCTCAAGCAAAAACAGTTTCAGTCACATGGAAAAGTTTTTCTTTCTGAAATACAAAAAAGTCACTGATATTTAACCTCTTCTGACAAAGACGGGCCATATTTATTTTTTCAGAGTCTGCAGTCAAAAAAATGAAAAAATGAGCAATAATCGCAGCCTTTGATCTTTGTGTCCCTTCTCTCTGTGAGAGGTCAATCGCCAGTTCCCCTATTTTCTTAAAAAATCAATATAAAAGTTATATTGTATGAAAAAGGGTAAGCTCTAATTGTCTTTCTCAAGTAAGGAGAAGTTGCTATAAATTAATCATAACTAATACACGATTCGATGTAAGGTTTCTAGATCTTACATGTCCACCAAACGATCCATTTACTTCTGGAGGAAGAAATTTATTTTCCGTGGCAAAACTAATAAACTCAACGTGAAAATAAAGCACTAACGCGTCCAAATACCTAGCGCGAGTAACTGTCCGAAAAGGTAACGCTTATAACGGATCTGTCAAAATGGAATACTTCAGTCGTTTGCATAAGTCAGTTTACACTCCTCCATTCTGGCATATGTGGTGCGACGAGACTTCATTCCCACTGCGATTACAACTCAGTATACCAAGGTGCGGTACAGTTCTTTTAAGGACCTTTAGACTCAATGGGCGATTCATGATTATTTGAACTAAAGATCTACCAATAATGAATGAATTGCACTTTTAGATAAACACCATGCCATTAGCTACGCTGAAAGGCACATTAAAGTATACTATCTAAAAGAAGAAAGTCTGAGACACTATCAGAAACATCTTGGATAGACCAGTCTGCCCATATGAGGCCCCCACACCATCAGCATTTATTGTTCTATTGTAAACATTTTGCTTAAACGATTTGGCGCAAGAGAAGAGAGAAGGGTGCACTGGCTTCGAAGTAGGGCCCATGAGTTTCCTTCCATTTTGAATTGAACCTCCGCCTTTTCTATTTGCAGAAGCGATGTGAAAATAGAGGGCCAAGACTTCGAAATGATTTGCAACAGTCTTAAGAGATCAGGTCTTTGATGGATCTCTAAGTTATTTCGACACCGTTAAGTCACGGGCGGCATTTAATAAAAATTAGTCCATTTTTATATGGCATTAGGGACGGATTTATTCCCAAACAGAAACCGTCATACAAGTCAAGTAGCTTTAGCCAGATGAGTGCGAAAAAAATGGAATTGATACCTATGAGCACGTACACGTGAACAGGTGACTTGCGTCTCCTAGGTGTACCACTCTTAATTTTTCATACTCATTGTCTGTGAACATCTAGAGTGCGTATTTCTTCTCAGTTAAGTATCGCCGCAAACTGCTGTGTAAGAGCTACAGATTGTTCTTTGGTCATCAGGTACTATTCTTCATTTTTTTCTAGGTGCAGTTCCATAAAAAAAAAAAAAATTCGATAAAAGGTGGTCAAATTCGGATGCAGGTATAGGCTCTCAATTCTTTGGCTTTTAATCCTATTTGGTGCCACGTACGGATGTCATTGTTCATTTCAAAAGAAAAAAAAAGGATTTCAATTTGAAAATGCCGAGTTTTGGAACGTACTTCTTCGCACTAAAATGCTTTTAGCTCAAATGAATAGTCAGTTAGGGACAATGCAAGCAAGGAACTTTTGCTACAAGTAAACTTTTTCTAGACCGTACTTTCCCTTTAACGTCAATGTATTAAATCAGAAGAGTGCAAAGCTTTTTTTTCTGACCATAAGCCCTCCCCTAGGTGTTGTTATAAAAAAACACTAAGTATATCCTCCCCGTCCAAGTGTGTATTGTTCACGCGAATAAAAGGTGACAGCAATGTCCATTATGAATAATTACTAATACATTTTACGATAAAGTGAGATCCGAGGACAAAATTCATATAACATACAATGAAAACAGTAACTTTGTTATACATTTGCAGACCTTAATTGAGCATCTCAGTGGAGTTAGCCGTCATCCATCAAATGGCCAAAATATCAACCTTCAACCGTCAAAAACGCAATATTTTTACTGTCAACCGTCAAAAAAGCAAGCGAATTTTAGCCGCCAAATGCCTCAGACAATCCTAACTAAGATCTAAACGATTGCCTTAATAAGGGCCAACTTCTGTTGCTCAGTTAGTCGTCAACCATCAAATGCCCAAAGTATTAACCTTCACCCATCAAAAATGCAATATTTTTACGGTCAACCGTCAAATAAGCAAGCCAATTTTAGCCGTCAAACGTCTATGATATCCTAAGAACTAAACGATTGCCTTAATAAGGGTCAAGTTCTGTTGCTCATAAATAAAAATTTCCATATATTACAAAAAACACGTTTATGTGAGTTCTTTAACTTCTAGTCGCGAGTAAAATTGGTTAGCGACAGAACTGACTTCAGGTGTGGAAACACTTGCGGTATCGTAAAACGCTGGTCATTTATCAATAAAAGGTGATATAAATTAACAGTTCTTTACAAACGCGTCATTATGAAAAATTATAGCCAAATTTCGCGTGTTAAGCTCGTTTTATAAACGACATTCCCAAACATTAACCGTCAACCATCAAATAACCCAAAATTTAACAGTCAACCGTCCAAAGGGCTTATTTTTAACCATAAACCGTCAACGTGAACCCCCCTCCTATTGAGACCCTTTTAATTTGACCGTGTTACTATTATTGATGTTGTTGATCATGTATAGAAAGATAGTTTAATTAGTTAAAGTAATAGAATGTGCAATAAAAATAAAATGAATAAACACGAACCTGAATCAGTATCGCTGAGCGTATTAATCATTCAAACATACAAAGTAACTCTGTGAAGTCGCTTCAGTAGTATATTAAGATTGTCTGTTAATAAACATTTCTATGATGACCATGATCTATTACTGCAGATAGTTACCTGCAAGGATCCTCTTCGTCTCTGAAAAGAAAACAAAGAGAGGAATTACTATCAAGTACGAAATAAAAACAAAATGGAAACAAAGGATAAGGTTTGCAAAATCATCTCAGTCCCTTACTGATAAGCTGACTAGCTGTATAATGTATCATTCTTTCTAAGCATTAGCTCCCGCGAAGTGTTGTTATAATGAAACACCAACTTAGCTGAAAAAATATCTCCGAACTCCAAGTTTGTTTTATTTACGGGAATAAAAGTTAATAGACTATATTTTATTTTTTTAATAATTCTTATTTATTTATTAATATGGTTAATTACATGGAATATCTATCGCAGAAAATATTTGTCACTGCAACAACGCTATCTTCGCTGTAACAACAAAACCAACGCATAGTACGATAAATGAAAATCTGAAGACAAAATGTAGAGCTCATATAACGTACATACAATGAGACAGTATCTTTCGTAGACATTTGTAGAGCTGAATTGAGGATTCCAATGGCGTAAGCCGTCAACCATCAAATGGCCACAATATTAACCTTCAACCGTCAAAAACGCAATATTTTTACCGTCAACCGTCAAATAAGCAAGCCAATTTTAGCCGCCAAATCTCTCAGATATCCTAACGAAGAACTTAACGATTCCCTTAATAAGGATCAAGTTCTGTTACTCATAATTAAAAGTTTTGAGATATCACAAAAACACATTTATGTAAGTCCTTTAACTTCTAGTCGCGAATGAAATTGGTTAGCGACAGAACTGACTTCCCGATTGGAAACATATACACCTAATTACAATGAGGTTGTCACAGAAAAAAGCAAAAAGCAATCAGAGGCTCTGTGAGCCAACGCGTGAATTGAATAAGCCAATGTAATTTGTGTCGTCAATAGAAATGGGTGTTTGATTTCCATACTAGGGTATGAATCGTTAGACTGGTAAATGAACATTATGAGGAATATGATATGAAATTAAATTAGGCCTCAAAGACAGAGAATATGGCTCGATTAGGATTTAGTGTAAGACAATTACTGTTCCAGATTTTACTGTAAAGGTTTGTGGAAAAAAAGTTCAAAAGGGTGCTGTTTTGTTTATCACAAAACTATTGTTCCAATATTGAGCTCAGTAATTACTTGCGATGCAAGTATAGGGATAGGCATGTAAAAGCTTTTGCGCTGGATGGAACGCACGGACATAAGGATAAGCATATATGCATAACATTATCAAAACGTTGCCTTCTTTTTATGCTTACACTGTCTAGTTAAGACTTGATTGGCATGAGCGTATGGATAAACATAGGCGAAAGACTTTCCGCCAATCAGCAAGCACTATACTGCTTATACCAACCATGTCCCTATTTAACATAACATCGACTGAGCGCTTGTGCTCATGTTTATATATGTTGCAGCGGTGCCCACCTGCGCATTAGCTTGTTATGTTTATGCTTATGCTTGTGTTGCAACTTGGTACCGCGCATGGAGCCTGTTTTGCACTTCTGAGATAATTATTAGCACGAGAATGAAAACAAGTACAAGGCTGTTCACACTAATAGCCTACGCATACACAGTGCGAGCTACACCATTGAAGGAACAGGATATCGATTGATTGAACTTATGCTTGAGCTTATTTCGCTTCAGTTCCCACTTGTGAACCACTTGCCAACGTCGATACATCTCCAGGAATACCAAACAAGCCTCAAACAAGTCACTTTTAGGGCAGTTGGCCGTGAGTGACACTTCAATATTGGACTATGGTGAGTAGCGTTTTAAATGTAAAATGAACATATAGATAAAGTTTCAAATAAATCTAATGTAGTGCCTGAGTGGCCATCCGGTAAAAAGCAGTGCTGTAGATATCGTTCTAAGGGAAGCGACGTAGGTGGTTCAAATCCTCCGCACTCGAGTAAATTTGGCGTTTTGTTTAACTTCCTTTCTTTGTTTTCTTTTTTTTCTTTTTCGGACACCATAATCATTTTCCTAGATATATACAATCTAAAATAGAAATATTGACGCCATAAATGAAATATACCCTGCAAGAGATAAAAGTGTATTCGGAGAGTGGGAAACTTAAATTCACAAATGAAAAACGTATACTTTTTTACTCTTTCAAAATTATCATTGGCTTCGTTTTCGCCCCAACACTATTCTCAGCAACAAAGGTCGCCATTGCGTTTGTTTATTACTCGGCAAAAACTATCAAATGCATTCAAAAGCCTCGAATAGAAAAAAAGTTTACAGGAATCGACCAACCGAGCGAGCTAGCGAGCGCCGTTCATCACATGATACCTACAACTCGCTCTTGCGCATGCGCGCAGTTCACGAGTTAAAAAGGCGTAAAAAAGCAAGCTCTAGTTGTCTCTTTCAAGTATGGAGGAGTTGCTATAAATTAATCATATTTAATACACAATTCGATGTAAGGTAGAGAGATCTTACATGTCCATCAAAAGATTCATATACTTCTGGAGAAAGACAGAAAACATTCGTAGCAAAACCTAATGAATTCAACGTGAAAATGAAGCGCCAACACGCTCAAATACTTAGCGCAAGTAACCGTCCGAGAAGGTAACGCTTTTAACGGATCTCTTTAAACGGAATGACTTGATCGTTAGCAGAATTCAATTTACACCAGTCCATTCTCGCATGAGTAGTGGTGGGACGAGACTTATCTCCGACTGGGATTACAATTCAGTACACCAAGCCGCAGGTCAGTTCTTCTAAGAACCTTTGGATTCAATGGGTGATTCGTGATTACTTGAACTAAAGATTGATTAATACTTAAGCGAAATGTTTACAACAGAACGATAAATACTGAAAGTGTGCCAGCCTCATATAGTCAGACTGGTCCATTCAAGAGGTTTCTGATAATGTCTCAGACTTTTTTCTTTGAAATCGCATTCTTTAATGTGCCTTTCAGCGTAGCTAATGGCATGCTATTTGTCTAAAAGTGCAATTAAAGAGTTCAACGCAGGAGAAGAAAGAAGGGTGCACAGGCCTCGTAGTAGGACCCACGAGTTTCCTTCCAGTTGAATTGCAACTATGATCTATTGCCATAGATATTAACCTTTCCTCAACCTCTCACTCTCCGAACTAATGTCATCACAACATGTAAACAAATGTTTCAAATTTAGCAAATAAAACTGCTTCGTTTTGTAAAATTTTTCAAATTCGATAGACCATAATTGTCCGAGCTAGGTTACAAGCTTGTATTTTGCCTGCGTTCAACCAATCACAAGGTTAGAAATTCAATAGCCTTACTCCACGTTTTTACTTATTGAATATGTGTGTTCTATTTGAACAAACCCACATATACATTGTGTAGTGTGTCGTCGTCGTTGGCTCCCCTTCTGTATAGAAGATAGGTGTCCATTTCACATCATTGACTGATGGTGAGTTCTGTAATGGCAGTAAAGGCCAATACGAGCCTTGATTTGTCTATCACATTCTGGACAACACCGGCCTGGTGGTAATTCTGTCCGTGGCTGTTCTTGTCTTTCTTTCTTCCTTTCCCTCTTCAGCCTTATGCCTTCTGAACGCCTTTCCTCAAACTTTTCCACTCCATCTCTTATTGCTTTCCTCCAAATAGTTCTGTTGATAGCCAGATTTTCCCATTCTTTAATGTCAATAGCGCACTGGTTAAGGTGACTTTTCAGCCCGTCCTTAAGTTTTTTCGTTTGCCCTCCTACATCCCGTCTACCTTCTGGCAGTTCACTGTAAAACATCTGTTTTGGCAGTCTGTTGTTTTCCATCCTCACTACATGGCCACTCCATCTCAACTGGTTCCTCACAAACACACTCTCCACACTACACATAGTTGCTTGTTCCAAAACACTGAGATTAGTTCTCCTATCTTGCCACTTAATGGTCATCATTTTCCGTAAACATCGTTGCTGGAACTTTTCTAAGGCTGCTGTGTGTCTGCGGTAGATTTTCCATGTTTCAGATCCGTATAGTAAGGTGGTTACAACTATGGCTTTATACAGCTTGATTTTTGTGTCGAACCTGATGTCTCGGTCTTGAAACATTTTAGACTGGAGTTTCCCAAAAGCCGCAGCGGCTTGCCGTATTCGATGATTGACTTCTGCGTCCACATTTGCATGAGAAGATAAAGTGCTGCCGAGATACGTAAAGTTATCTACGTTCTCCAGGACTGTTTCTCCAATTTTTATAGATGGTGGAGTTTTAACTTTGTCTTTTGGAGAGGGTTGGAAGGGAACTTGAGTTTTCTTGGCATTTATCTTTAAGCCGAGTTGTGTATATGCATCGTTAAAAGCATCCAGTATAGTTTGTAGATCTTCCGCAGTATGTGCGGAAGATCTCTAAATCTGCAATAGTTGAATATTTGTGAGGTGACAATAAGCTGATGAAGTTGTTCTTGTAACTTTTCACCACCATATTTACATATATCAGCTGGTATACCATCTGGGCCGGCAGCTTTGTTGCTTTTCATTCTTAATATAGCCTTCTTTACTTCATCTAGAGACTGTTTGATAGGCTGCCGTGTTATAAGGTTGATCACACTTGCATTGTATGTGGTCTCTTGATTAAATAGGCCTTCAAAATGTTCTCTCCATCGGGCATTAACTTTTTTGTTGGTTTTCAGAACAGTTGTACCATCTTCACTTTTTAGTAGAACTTGGCCTTGCATACAATGCCCATATACCTCTTTAGTAGCCTTGAAGAAAGTTCTGGAATTATTTCGATCTGCTAAGCTTTGTATTTCTTCAGCCTTCTCCCTTCACCACTGATTTTTTATTTCTCTCACTTTTCTTTGTAGAGTACCTTTAATTTCCATATATCTGGTCTTCTTGACAGTAGAGTTCGGGTCTTGTTTCAGTTGTAGAAAAGCATTTCTCTTTTTGTCTATCAGCTGTTGCAGTTCCAAGTTGTTTTCATCAAACCAGTCTTTATGTTTCCTCTTTTAGTAGCCAAGCACCTCATCGCATGTTTTTTTGATGACAGACTTTAATTGTTCCCAGTGTTCTGTGACATCTGTAGGGAGTTCTTCTGGCGCATACTCTTTCAGCTTCTTTACTAATTTCTGTATACATTCCTCATCTTGTAGGCCAGTAACATTGTATTTTCTGTTTTGTGGCTTGTTATGGCATTTGCTCCGAGCCTTGAGCTTGAGTCGCATTACTGATGAAATGAGCCGATGGTCGGTCCAGCACTCATCCGCTGCAGTGACAGCCTTTATACTAAGCACATCTTGCTGGTCACTCTTTCTCACTATCCCATAGTCAATTAGGTACCAGTGCTTTGACCTTGGGTGCTGCCATGACACTTTGACTGAATCTCTATGCCTAAAGACAGTGTTGGTAATCAGGAGGTTATGCTCTGCACATTTTGCTAGTAGCATGTTACCATTGGAATGAGCCTTCCCTACTCCATTTTTTCCAATTATACCTTCCCAGATGTTGTGATCTCTTCCTACTCTGGCATTAAAATCCCCTAGTATGATGAGTTTCTCTTGGGCTGGTGTGGCAGAAATGAGCTCATCCAAGTCAGCATAAAAGGCCTCTTTAACGTCCTCTTCAGCATCAAGAGTTGGAGCATAAGCACTTATTACTGTTGCATTCTGATTTTTTTCCAAGCCAATTCTTAAGGTCATAAGCCTCTCATTGATTCCCACTGGTTGTTCAGTCAGTTTGGTAAGCAGGTCATTTCTTATTTCGAATTGTGTACGGTGAATATTGAAACACCATGACATAACAATCACTAAATGATAATAATTATGAAAATAGGAAAGATTGAATTAAGATAGGTTAGCAAAATTATTTCACTTCTAAGCTAAGTAGTTCAGAGGAAAGTAATATAGACTTTTCATAAAAGGACAAGCACTGATGGAATTCGTTTTTCTTCTTTTTTTTTGTCGGAGAAATAACTGGGAAAAGTGGAATGAATAACATTCTTTCGATAATTTGTATAATGTATGAATCTATAAACCTTGAGAACCCACATGGGCAAATGAAGTACTAAGATTTTGGACTTCAACTGAGTCTGTATTTTTTAGGTTTCCGAGAACAAACGTGGAAATAGTGCAGAATGCAAAAGCCTGACCAACTTAAAACCAATCATATCAAATCCAATCCAACCAAATCCACAAAAGCAAATGACGGACTGAGATCTTACATTTAAACTGACTTTGATGTTGTTTCATGTTGCTGTTACTAACAAAAGCAACAACGAAAAAAGCGCTGTCGTCGTTGTTGCTTTCTTTCTTAGATAGCTTGTTCAGAGCCTCAAACGCTAAAACGCCAAAAGAAACAAAGAAAAAACAAATACCAAACAAAACAAATTGCTGTTTGTTTATCGAATAAGCCTTACTGGATAAATATTATCTGTATTTTGACAGGAATCTGTATTTCTGATAAGTAGTGTAACATGTAAAAAAAAATATCTCTCTGCTTCCAGAAATAAAAAAGATAAAAAATAAAAATAACAAGAGAAAACTATAATCATGTCTACTTCGATGCATTACCTTGCACTCTGCCCATACTAAAATATCGCTCAAATATCGCCGATATAGAGCGATAACCGCGATCATCCTTTGCATTACTTTTGCCCGGTATTGTATGATGCAATAGGATCAAATTAAAATAGTTATGTTGAAAGTTCTGGTATGTTCCGAAAAAACTTTGTAGACATATATGAGAACTCGGTCGTGTAGCTGGAGTAGTTGCTCTTGTCGGGAGTGACCGACTGTTTGGAAAGCTATACCAAGAGAGAGGACTGCGTGAAAGATCGTAAATCTCAAGGCAGTTTGGAGAAACCTGTGAGTAAGATATAAATCATCTCAATCCCCCTACTGATTCTGCTAAGAATATATATACTCGTGAGAATATATTTTTGCTAAGAATATACTCCCAATATATTTGCTTGATTACGCGTGAAGAAGCGTTTTTATAATTCACTTGTTGAACTCGTCTTCTGGGTATAGGCCGTGGATGGTTTTCTAGTTTTTCTTCAAACACGATCGGTCGTCGATCGATCAACGACTTTTAAAAGGTTTTACGATCGGCCGTCGATCGGTCAACGGACTTTGTTTGACTTAGTTGCCATGCGAGTGAAGAAGTGAATAATGATAACGCTTTTTCACGGGTAATCAAACAGAAATCTTGGGAGTCAATAGCTATTTAAGAGGAAATGTGGCCAAAAATGGAACATTATCAAAATATGGTGGCAACAGCCGAAAAATTGATTTGACTATCCTGCCAAGTTCTATTGCTATTGAGGGAGCGATGCAACAATTTTCGGACTGCGATCCCCTTTTGTGATACAGCAATATGGACGGTAAAATGATGTTATGTTAAATAAGCTGTAAATTGGATGTAAAATGCGAAACAATTGAGTTTGTGAATGTGAACATTTTCGAACAACTGACGGCACGGTCAAATCAGCTCATTTTATCCAACTTTAAAATTTGATTAAATCGCACTGAATCATTTCCCCAAATAATCCTTTGGAGATCGAAAACAACCACACTTCGTCTTCCAAAAGCCAAATCTTCAGTCCATAATTTTGTATAGGACATAGTTGAATAACGGATTACTTTTGACCTATTTTTAATCTTGTTAGAAAGAGGTCGGATAAATTCAATTACGTTGTGTAAATAAATGATCAAGAATTGCTCAAATTGCTGTCAAATTATGTATTGATGTTGTTTTTCAAGATTTGGTAGTTTTAATCGGTCCAAGTGTTTTCAATTCGTGGCATGACGCTCCGAGATTTGTGTGAAATTTTGAGCTTCAAAAGCGGCATTTGGTCGAGATTCAGTTATTATCGATTTTCTCGAAAATAAATCAATATTCAGCCGAACGAAGTATGCAGTGCTTTGTTGCACCATAAGTCCTACCTAACTTGAGAATATGAGCCGAATCGATTTTTCGGCTGTTGCCACCAAACGTTTGACTGTTGGTGACATTAGCTCTTAACTACGGAAGGTTAAATAGATATGTTTTACAGCGGGTTTATACTCTACTGGGTAAAAGCCTTGGATGGTTTTCAAACTCTTTTTTTTTTAAACACAACCAGCCGTCGAAGAAATGAGAGATTGGGGAAAGTGAAACGAACGCTTTCATTATTTTCGAGTATTTAGAATCTCTGACTAAAATACCAGGGCATTCAAATAAGCATAGCTATTTTAAGTGCACTGAAAAGAATGCGATCTTAAATGAGGACATCTGAGACTCAATTTGAATGCAGTTCGAAAGAGTAGAAGTTTCTCAGCTGGACCCGTCTTCATGAGAGCTTGACTCACTCATATTAGATACACGATTCCATGAAAGGCTAAGAGATTTTGTTTGACCATGAAAAGATTAATTTACCTCTGAAGGGAGACAAACAACATGGTGGCAAAAACGAGTGAATAAAAAGTGAAAATAAAGCACTACTTAATACGCTCGAAACATTTTCCACTGGTCAAAGATTACTTTCTGCTGAGCACTAAAGAATGCGGTCTGAAAAAGATCTAGAATCAAAGATTAGATCCGAAATATAATCTGCGATGAAACCTCTTGGCTGTATCCGTCTAGATGGGAGGCTGGCACATAATGACATAGTGGCACAAGCGTTAGTAATGGCATATACATTGAGAAAGACTTTGGAACTGATTAGAGCAACCATTCTTCAAACATGACGAAAAATCTCGATTCTGAACCTATTAACTCAAAGCAAGTGGAGAAGCTTTTGTTACAAATGAATACGCGTAAATCCTGCGGCCCTGACCTTATGCCTCCACGATTACTGAAGGCATAGTTAGTAGAGGGGACTGGTTAGGAAACGCGGCAAACTTCAAAGGGACTTGAAGTACTATTCAAGAATAGGCCTCAATTCAACAAAGATTTTTGTGGGGTTGTCAAGTAATGCGGCAACATTGCTTAGTACCAAAGTGGCTGATTGTTTGATAGCTCACAGCAAACAGAAAGATGAATCACCAAATCCCAATATCCCTACTAAACTGTAGAATAGAGAAATGGCAGGGTTACAATATATTGGAGGATATGTACTACACAAGCTTTATAGCAAAGTGAACAATGTATATAATCCCACAGCACATACTGAACAAACAGCTTCAATACTGAAAGCTGGCAAAGCAGAAGATTTGCATGTTGCAGGGAGTCAAAACCTAATTTCATCTTTAAACCGAGGTGGACTTTGGGTTATTTCTAAACAAGCTCAAACAATTTTTAAGACAATAGAACATAATTTTAGGATTCTGACTTCAGGAAGTCTCCAGCTGAAGATTGACAATGTTAAGATAGAATCCAAATCAGCTTGTGATGTTCAATTGGTCTAAGCATATAACACCATGTTGTTGGACTCAGACATAGTGGTAGATAACAGCATTGCAAAAGATGTTTTGGACAGCATTATTTATTTATATGTTACTGTACGGTGTTTTTCACTGGCCAAAGATGTTATACAGAAGCACAAAATTCAGTGTAAACAAATGAACACAAAAACACTACGAAAGGAAATTTGTACAGCCAGCAAAGAACAAGAAAGGCAGATATAGTTAGAATTAAGAGCCTGCCACAATTTGTCAATAAGTAATATATTACAAAAGATTAATTTGGTAGCTACAACCTGCAACATATTCAATATTGCTCATTAATGATTATTTTATGGACAAAAAATGAGTATAAAGGCTATATGGTTAAAGTATCTAACATAGAGTAACTTATTTATTTTCAGCCAGTCTTCTCGCCAATTCTTGCATTCTGCGTTTCGCGGCGCCGGTAGCTTCCATATTCCAATTCCTTTACTTCTCCTACACGTTCCACAGCCAAATACTGAAAAATTTTCACCTGGCATTATGTCCACTGACTTGATTAATTTTTTTAGCTATATTTTGAAGGTAAGATGTCGCTCGATCACGGAGAAAATCCAAAAACTTAAACGCTACGTGACTGTCGAAACAAGCCCGCGGCGCCATTTTGGATTTATGTGTGCAGGGTCATTGACACGTGATCTCGATAAAATCGAACAATAACCTATCCGACTGAAGTTTGCCGCGTTTCCTAACCTGTCTCCTCTACTAACTATGCTGAAGGACTCTGCATCTGTGATATCAGAGCCTCTTGCAAAACTAATTAACTGTTCAATCAATCTAGGTTACTATCCTTCACGCTGGAAAATGGGGCAAGTGACCGCTTTATTTAAGAAGGACGATGAATTTTGTAAACAGAACTACAGACCCGTATCTGTTCTTCCGGTCCTCAATAACATATTTTTGAACGAATCCTAGCAAAATAACTTGAGCCTTTTTATCAAGATATATTATCAGATTTCATCTCTTCATATAGACCAGATTACACCCGTGAAACCTCTTCCGAACTTGGAATTGCTAACGGTCGGCAAGAGCGAAATGGCATTATTGTAAATCCAGACAAGCATCAGGCAATGGTGATTGGTGTGTATAGTGAATATTAATTTTCTTTTCCTGTCAAGAATTCAATTGAATTATTGGGCGTAACTATCGACAAGGATTTGATAAGGTTAATTAACAACTTGCTGTTCTTACGAGATTTAAAAACACTATTACCAGTAATGTAATGCTGCGTTTATAGAAAAATTTTATTCTACCACACTTTCAATATAGCTCTCTTATTTGGCATTTTTCTAGCAATAGAAATTGTGATAAACTAGAGTCTTTGAAGAAACGTATTTTACGATTTATTTTTAATGATCCACTGTCAAGTTAGTATGATATGTATATAAGAACGATCCTTCGCAGTAAAGCACTATTTGAGCAATAGTGGAAATCAGACCTGAAAAAAATTTCAGGCCTGTACGGGATTCGAACCACTGACCTCTGCGATACTAGTGCAGCGCTGAAATTTTTTTTTTTTTTTTTTCAGGTCTGATTTCCACTATTGCTCAAATAGTGCTTTACTGCGAAGGATCGTTCTTATATACGTCTCATAACCGCAGTTCACTCATATGTTTCATATGTTTGTTGTTGTTAGTATGATATGTTAAAGAAAGCAAAGATAGCATCCTTATATACTGGAAGCTGACTTTACAAAACTCTAATGGTAGTTTTCAAGAGCTTATTTGTTTCTGTGTATCCTGGATATGTAAAAGAGCCTTTTGTTCTTCGTAATTCCAGTTATTCACCGAGAGGAGAGAATATTCTGACTCTACCTATACCAAAAACAACAAAATATGGTCTTGAGTGTATCCGATATCAAGAAGCAAAAACTTGGGATTCGCCTCCGCACAGCATGAGAAAAATTACATTATTTAAAGATTTTAAGATAGCCGTAAGGAAAATGAACTTTTAGTAATAATTTTTTTGATTATTGGATTAGTAGTTGTTCCATTTATAATTTGACAGACTTGTGTATTTTTCTTTCTCGAAGACATTAGCTCAACAGAGCTACTCTGAAAATTCGAGTCGAATTAAAGTATATGTATGTACGTATGTATGTATGCTATAGTGGCACAAGCATTAGCAATGGCGAAAATAAACTTTTTTCTGTAATGTTTCACGATGAAAAAATTAAGCGCCAAAGCGCTCGAGAGATTTGCAACTGTAGGTTTAAGGCCAGACTTTTCATAGATCAGTTAAAAGGAACAGCTCAATTTTTTGCGGCATTTAATCGAACTCATTGTCTTCTAGGATGCACTTTCAGTCAGCAAAATATAAACGCACGTCCGGGATTTTGACTGCACTGGGATTTGTGCACTCAGCTTATTACTTATCGCGTCTACGTTTGCTTTTCTAATCCCTTCGAGGTCTGAATACTTGGAAAAAAATAGTTGTCTTCCTTGTGGCTTGCCTTAGTACTTTAATTGAAAATTAAACAACCACAAAGCATTACTCGCGTAAAATCTTTTCGTAAAGAAATACTTTTAAGTTTAAAAAAACTTCCCTAGCGATTGTATAGAGTATATTGGGTGCAACTTCTTTTAAAATTTAACTTAAAATTTACTTTACCTATTATATATTTGCCGTGTGCAAAAGGTACAAAAGGGGGCCTGGGAGCAGCATCATACTTTTCCTTGAGCCGCTAGACACTGTGAAAGTAGGCTCAAGTAAAAAAAAATTCTGTCAAATGAAAAAGTTTTTCTTTTTGAAATACAAAAAAATTCACTGATATTTAACCCCTTCCGACAAAGACGGGCCATATGTATTTTTTCAGAGTCTGCACCCAAAAAAAATATAAAATTATTAAAGAAAAAATGATCAATAATCGCAGCCTCTGATCTTTCTGTGTTTTCCATCTCTGAGAAGTCAATAGCCAGTTCACATATTTAATTAATAATCAATATATGTATATATGAAAAAGGGGTAAGCTCTTGTTGTCTCTCTTCAGTAAGGAGCATTGGCTATAAATTAATCATAATTGCTACACGACTCGATGTAAGGTTTCTAGATCATACATGTCCATCAAACAATCCGTTTACCTCTGGAGGGAGAAATTAAACTTCCGTGGCAAAAACTAATGAATTCAACGTGAAAATAACGCACCAACGTGCCCAAATACCTAGTGCGAGTAACTGTCCGAAAAGGTAACGCTTATAACGGATCTGTTAAAATGGAATAGTTCAGTCGTTTACAGAAGTCAGTTTACACTCCTCCATTCTGGCATGTGTGGCGTGACGAGACTTCTTTCCCACTGAGATTACAACTCAGTATACGAAGCTGCGGTGCAGTTCTTTTAAGAACCTTCAGATTCGATGAGCGCTTTGTGATTATTTCAACTAAAGATTTACCAATAATGAATGAATTGCACTTTTAGACAAATACAAAGCCATTAGCTACCCTGAAAGGCACAAAGAATACTTCCTCAAAAAAGAAAGTCTGAGACAGTATCAGAAACCTCTTGGATGGACCAGTCTGCCCATGGGAGGCCCTCACACCTTCAGCATTCATTGTTCTGTTGTAAACATTATGCTTAAAGAATTTGACGCCAGAGAAGAGAGAAAGGAGCACAGGCTTCGTAGTAGGGCCCATGAGCTGCCTTCCAGTTTGAATTGCACCTCCGCTTTTTCTATTTGCAGAAGTCATGTGAAAATAGGCCAAGACTCCGAAATGATTTGCAACAGTCTTATGAGATCAGGCCTTTCATGGATAACTTAGTTATTACGAAAGCGTTAAGTCACGAGCGGCATTTAATAAAAATCAGAGCATTTTTATATGTCATTAAGGACGTATTTATTCCCAAACAGGAACCGTCATGTAAGTCAAGCAGCTTTAGCCAGATGAGTGCGACAAAAATGGAATTAATTCCTATAAGCACGTGCACGTGAACAGGCGACTCACAAATAGCAGCTGTACCCTTCTTGACTCTTCATACTCATTGTCTGTGAACATCTTTAGTGCGTACTTCTTCTCGGTTAAGTATCGCCGCAAACTGTTGCGCAAGAGCTAGAGATTGTTCTTTGGTCGTTCTATTCTTAATTTTTTTCTGGGTATCGTTCCGTAAAACAAAACTTGACAGAAGGTAGTCAAGTTCGGATGCAGGTATAGGCTTTCAATTCTAAGGTTTTTAATCCTATTTGCTGCCACGTAAGGATATCAGTGTTCATTTCAAAGAAAGAAAAGGATTTCTGTTTGAAAATGCCGATATTTGGAACGTAATTATTCGCACTAAAACTTTTTCTAGATCGTACTTTCCCTTTAACGTCATTGTATCATATCAGAAGAATGCGTAATTTTTTTTTAAGCATAAGCCTCCACCAGGTTTTTTTAATAAAAAAAACCAGTAAATTACCCCAAAAAAGTATATCCTCCCTGTCCAAGTGTGTATTATTTATGCGAATAAAAGTTGACAGCAACGTCAATTATGAATAATGACTAATACATTTTACGATAAAGGTAGATCCGAAGACCAGAATTCATAGCGCTCATTGACAAAAAAAAAATCATAATCCGCAGCCTTGTTATATCTATCACAATTTCGCTATATATTGGTAAAATGACCAAACACCGGTCCACAAGAGGCCCACCCATTAAAATTTCACAAGATGGGCAATCCTTAACCCAAATTCAACAAAGACAACAGACAAACTGGTCTAAGGAATGAAGGAGGTAGGTTTCTTAAGAAACTGTGGCACCACGTGATATGCGCAGGAAAATCGATTGATATAAACGTCCAAAAGTCACAGCTTTATTAAGTGTGTATTTTGTTCTTCTACGAATAGATTTCCGATGAGACGGGTTGACCTTACTAAAGACGAGTCAAGTCGATCCTTGCAAATCATGATGATTTGTCTAAATTTAATGCCCTAATCTAAAGCTTAATGTAATGTAATGTAATGAACTGAAGGATTGTCGATGACATCGACCGTGCGAATTATGAACGCTTAAGTGTGTTGCCTTCTTCTACAAATCGACTTCCGATGAGAAGGATCGACTTTACTTATGGCGAGTCGAGTCGACCCGTGCGAATTGTGTCGATTTAGCAACATTGAATACCTTAATTTAACGCTTAAGTTTGTATTGTCTCCTTTTGCGAATCGACTTCCGATGAGACGGATCGACCCAACAAAAACCGAATCGAGTTGATGAGTGCGAATAGTATCGATTCGTGTAGATTTTCTGCCCCTGCACTGTATTTAATATTCTAAAAATGGACTTCCGGCCTTTTCACGCTTCCAGAACATAAAAGGTTCAAGTTGTCATTCACTCCCTCACCATGCCACTCAAATTCACTCTTAAATTTGCTCTCACCCCTCAACTTCCGATATGTTGACGTACGATTTTATTACCGTGTGACGATTCGTCAACGACCGTAGACGAATCGCAACAGTTTGCTTGTACTGGACATGTATGTTGATTTGCTGTACTCTGGAACGAGCTCTTACAGTTGTAATCGATTTTCACGCTCGCTTAACCCCGATAATGAATGCTCATATTCACCGTGAACGTCAGTCACATCACTCTATGAACCATAAGTTCATAAGTACATAAAATGGAGATGGTCGTCTTACAAATAGATCACTAGTAGCTATATCATCTTTCAAAACAAAATCATCCATACTATTGGTTTTCTCTTGGTTCGCGGCTTCTAAAATTGTGTGATAAAAATTTCTATGATGAATATATCTATTACCACAAATAGTGGTAATAGATATGAAAAAATAGAAAAGAGGAAAAAAGGAGAAATTACGATAGAGCATTATAGGAAATACAGTTCCCCGCTAGTTTAATTTAATGAGAACACCTCAAATCAGAAGAGCCTGCATTACCACTGATTAGCCAATTGTAATTGGAAGTATTCAGATTTTACGTAAAAAGGACGTTAATGTTTAGCAGGATCCGCGGATAAATGTCTTCTTTTCAAATTCGCCAGTGTAAATAAACTCAATCTTATTCATTTCTAAATTAATCGGCATTTCTCATATATGATTTTCAAACATAGTTATTCGTGTATAAACTATAAGGCTATGCTTGTAAATAGGGAGGGGTTCTGTAAGCATTGTCTCCCTTTTCCCTTAAATATTAACACTTAAACGACGACGAGCGTATAAGCAGGTTCAATGACTGTTTTAATAGTCATTTTAACGGTAAAAAATTGACAGTGGGCGAGACCTTTGAAATGAATAACACTCTTGGGTAATTTGGTAAGATCAACTAAGTTGAAATTGCAAACTGGCCACCGCAGAGCGTTAAAACGCTGATGTTTCGAGATTACTGAATTACTTTTCACCGCAATAATTATTTCGAGTGTTTATAAACTCGCTCTCATTTTCATTTCTTAATTAATCCGCATTTAACATGCATAATTTCCATATACAGTTATTTGTATATTAACAAAAAGGAGACTCTCTGCTTCCGGAAATTAAAAATATAAAAAATAAAAATAACAAGAGAAAACTATAATCATATCTACTACGATTCATTACCATGCACTCTCTCCACAAACTAAAATATCGCTCACATACCGCCGATATATCGCGATAACCGAGATATTCGGCGATTATCCTTTGCATTACTTTTGCACAGTATTGTATGATGTAATAGGATCAAATTTAAATAGCTGTATTGTAAGCTTCTGGTATGTTCCGGAAAACCGTTCGTAAATACATATGAGAACTTTGTCGTGTACTTGGAGTAGTTCTTGCTGTCGGGAGTGACCGACTGTTTGGAAAGCTATACCAAGAGAGAGGACTGCGTGGAAGATCATAAATTTCAAGGAAGTTTGGAGAAAACTCTGAGTAAGATATGAATCATCTCAATCCCCTACTGATATTGCTGAGCATTGCTGAACATTTCAATTATTTTTATTTTTATTTAATATTTGCGTTGTTAAATAGCCATTTGCTTGACTACGCATGGAGAAGCATTGTGTATTACTCACTTGTTGCACTCGTCTTCTGGGTATGAGCCGTGGATGGTTTTCGAGTTCTTTTCAAACGTGATCGGCCGTCGATCGATCAAGGACTTTTAAAAGGTTTTACGATCGGCCGTCGATCGGTCAACGGACTTTGTTTGACTTGTTGCGATGCATGTGAGCGAGTGAATAATGATAACGCTTTTCCACGTGTACTGAAACAGATATCTTGGGAGCCAATAGCTATTCATTAACTACTGAACGTTAAATAAAAATCTTTTACAGTAGGTTTATACTGACTCTACTAGGTAAAAGCCTTACATGGTTTTCAAAATCTTTTTTTTTTTGAGACACGATCAGCCGTCGAGGAAATTAGAGATTGGGGAGAGTGAAACGAACAATTTCAAAAGATATTAATCTACGAACACTCGTGAACACATAAAAAGTAAAATTTTAATCCCATAGTCATTTGTAATTATAATTATTTTGGACGTTGGCGAACTGACATTAGAAGTAGGCGAATCGACCTCATATGTTGGCGAACTGACGTTGACGAACTGACACGTTGGTGAATCGACCGTTTACCTTTTGAGGTACCGTATCGATAATAATTGATTGTGGACTAAACGATGAAAAGTTTAGTTCAATTTTGGTCACATTTTTGGAGGGACTAAGCTAACTACATCGATGCCAAATGTAATGGCTAAGCACAGCCTGATTTAACGCATGAAAATGGATCGATATAATAGCCGATAGCTTTCACTGAAATTCTTTCGATAAACAAACCTTCAAATAAAACATTTGATACCGAGGTTAAATAAAAATAAATCATCTCACTAATCTACTAATTTTACAGAAACCTCTCGTGCACAGGAGAAAAAAAACAAAAACCTGGCTAAATTTCTATCACCAAAACATCATGTGCAACATTCCGAACATGCATACAAAGACATGTATTAAAGATCGACTCAACATAGTCGCTTCACCTATTTCAAATTCCTGAACACACATCACACGTAGGAAACCTGCGCATAAAAGAGGGCGGGGGGGAGGGATAGACGAGGGTCACTTGAAACCCACTCTAATTAATCTTTGACGTTCACAAAAGGTACAAAGTACAGTAAAACCAGGAACCAACACCATGCTTTTCCTTGAGCTGCAACACGACAAAGGCTCGAGCAAATGAAATTTGTGTGATAAATGAAATCCTAAGAGTGCGAAATGGGTTCCCCACGGAAGCCCTTCGACCAGTCACGATTAGCGCGTAGTTAATTTATAACTTGACTCGTGACTATGTGAGCTGGAGTAGACTATTTCCCGCGAGCGTTCAGTGAAAATGCCTTAACATAGGCTAACCATAGGAGTCAAACGCTCCAAATAATGGCTCCTGTCACAGCCTACTATCTTTGTGTTCATTCCATCTCGGGAAGGTAAAAGATTTTCCTCTTATTCTCTCTCTTAAGTAACGAGGAGTTGCTATAAACTAATCATATCGAAAGCACGATTCGATGTAAGGTTGAGAGACTTTATATGGCCATCAAAAGGTCAAATTACCTCTGAAGGAAGACACCAAAAAATCTGTGGCACTAAGTTAAGACTACAGCTTGAAATATATATAGTGCCGCACGCTCGAAATACCTGGAAACATTAAGAAGAAGGCAACGCTTCTAATGGATCTGCGTACGTTAAAGATGAACCTAGTTCAAGTGACCACTTCTTACAGGAAACATTTCTCTTGATCACAGGATATACTGGACCTGTCTTAATTGCAACGCAATGTTACTTGCTTCTTCAAATTCGTGCACTCACTTTGAAATTTACCTTATCGCTTATAAACTCATCGAAAGGATACAGACTGGCCAGGTGTAAAGGAAAGGAATTAATAGTCAGCCTACTCTGTGGAGCAAAGTTGTCCATTTTGGCTCAGTGAGCATCTATGAACCTCAGGGAAGCTACGTACACAACGACAGAGGGGTCTGGGTGAGTCACTTCGACCACTTCACCTCTCCCTCTTCAAAAAGCCTAAGGGACTTAAGTCACTCAGCGACTCAGTGTATTTTAAGTATCATTTGAATGTGAGACTGACTGATCCGTGGTAAGTTCACGTAAGCTGGACTTTCAAACTAAAGTTTGACTGGTCCGAAAATAAAATAACTAACAATCAGCGAGTTTCTAGTGTACATAGTCAGCAGAGTCACCTCATCGATTTTATATTTCCTTAGCGCCTATCACAAAAATTAACTCCACGAACGTAGGGATAGAGGATATGCATTCAATATGTATATGTACGTAATTTAAGGAATCGAACGCTCCTAAATAATCTTTACATCTATAGTGATAAAATGAGTATTTCAGCAACGGCAATTGTTTGTTTGGTGTCCTGTGGAAATCCGGGACTATACACAGTGGGTGTATAGTCCCGGATGAGTTCGATAGGTGACGGTGTGTTGTTCGAGTTTTTGACCTTAGTGGCTTCTAGGAATATAACATTGGGGACGAGGATGGTCCAGATATGAGTGAGAAGCACTTACCACCGTTGTATTTCTCCGGACCAGCTCCGCAAGTCGCGGACAGATGGCGTAAATGGAAGCGCGCGTTCGAATATTATGCCGAAGGAAAGGGCATGGACAATGCTCGTAAGAAGACGTCTCAAGTTCCATTTCGCCGGTATGGAGGTGCAAGACATATTCGAAGACTTTCAAGATCCTGGTCCTATCCCAGCGGAGGGTTATAACGCTTAGAAGGTCGCTATTCGCAATCTGGATTTCTACTTTCGCGTCGAGGAGAATATACCTTACGAGCGCCATGTTTTTTGCCAGCTGTCACTGCAGGAGGGGGAGACCGCTGACCAGTTTATGGTACGCCTAAGAAAACAAGCTAGGCATTGCAATTTCGGAACGAGTTTGAACGACAACTTGAGGGATCAGCTGATCGAGTAGTTAACGGATTTTGAGCTGAAGAGGGCATTGTTGGAACACAGGAATATTACACTGGAAGAAGCCTTAGATAAAGCTCGTGCTTGGGAAGCGACTGGGAGACAAGCAACAAACATGACTGTGAACCCAGTGGTAATGAAGGAGACACCGTCAATGCAATCAAGACGAGACAAGGACAAAGAGATGATAAAGCCAGAAAGTGCTACAATTGTGGAAGAGAGGGCCATCTGCCCATTGTTAGGAGTTGTCCAGCAAAAGGAGAGAAATGTGCAAAATGTGGGAGGTATGGTCATTTTGCTTTGTGTTGTAAGGCACAGAGTGGTAATTATGCAACTGGAGGTAAACCGGATCAACCAAGGAGGGATTTTGATAGACACCAGTCTTACGATGCTAACTTCGTGGGCGATCAGAACGCATCTGACAGCGAGGAGAACTGTGCTTTTCCATTTGCAGTTACAGAGAATCAAGGAGAAACATGCAATGCAACCCGTCTCAAAGAACCAGTGCTGAAATTGAATATTAATGGCATTACAACAAGAGTACTCATTGATTCAGGGTCAGTAAGTAACCTCATAGGAATGGAAGAATATGAAGAACTTAAGGCCCAAGGCCTTAACGCGAAGATGGAGGATTGCCACAAGCTGTTGTATGCGTATGGCGGGAGAGAGTTGGAAGTGATTGGCCACGTTAAAGTTGAGATCCCGGCAGGTGATAACAGGATAGGTTCGCACTTAGTAGTCACTAAGAGTGGACGGTGTCTGCTTGGCCACGAAACCTCACAAGCTCTGGGTTTGCTTCGTAATAGTTCGAGCGTCAGCAGTGAATTTGTGGAATGCAATGTCGTTGGCGAGAACTTAGCGCTAGTTCTTCAGGCTAAGTATCCAACAGTGTTTGTTGGCGTCGGCAAGCCGAAAGACTACAAACTGAAACTACACGTCGACTCAAAGGTGACACCAGTAGCTAAGAAACCAAGGCGTGTCCCATTTGCACGGGGAGAGAAAGTAACTGCGAAAGTTGAAGACCTCATTGCTAAGGATATAGTGGAGCGAGTAAATGGGCCGACGTCATAGGTTAGTCCTGTGGTGATTGCGCCAAAGGCATCAGGGGATATCCGATTGTGCGTAGATATGAGGAAGGCAAATTAAGCTATCATTCGTGAAAGGATACCCATCCCGACGGTGGACGAGGTGTTGGAAAATCTCAATGGCAGTGCAGTGTTTTCAAAATTGGATCTTTGTCTGGGATTCCACCAGATTGAACTAGATGAGGACTCCAGAGATATAACCACATTTGCCACACATGATTGGTTATTCAGAAACAAGAGGCTGAGTTTCGGAGTAAACTCAGCACCTAAGAAGTATCAGCAGATAATAAGACAAGTGGTCTCTGATATCGGTGGGGTTCAGAACATTGCCGATGACTTGATAGTGCATGGCAAGAATAATGAGGAGCATGACAGGCATCTTCATAAAGTATTGCAGCGATTAGAGGAGAAGAATCTCACCCTCAACCCTCAGAAGTGTCATTAGCCTTTATCGCATTTACGCCCACTGTACGAGAGCTCAGCGGACTTTGAAGTTTCGAAACGAGGCTCTTGGGTCACACAGGTAAAACTTTCAAGTAAAATCGAAGCAAACGGCTACGTTTGGAGGCATTTTTATGCATTTTCTTAAGGATACAGCGTGTTCTCGTCATGGTTAGACATTGTATTGCGTACGGGTGCAACAGTCTATTCAGTGAATCGGCAACTGACGAGATCCACAAGATTAGGATCGAAACCGCGGTCTTGCCAAAGAAATTCAACTATCAAACTAGAGGCGAACAAAACGCACATAAAAAACCTCTCAAATAAAGAATTTACGAACGACCGGATTAATTTACTGGCAAAAGGGCTCAAATTCATTTCAACACCCGCTACAAAACAAAAACAGATCAGACAACAACTATTGTGTGACTTTGATCAGTTTGCAAGGAGAATGCGTCTGATTTACATATTCCTAGGGGAGGACAAAAATACCCATCCCTGCCACGTCAAATCTACATGGATACCACCAATACAAAAATCAGTAGCCCTTGAAAGCTATTAGAAGAGATTAAAAAGTGACCTTTCAGAAATTACAAAGCGAAAAGATAATTTGCTTCCGGCCGAACACAAGGCGCTGAGGGCCTTAAAACCTGACTCTGAGTTAAACCTTAAGAGAGTGTCTCTGTAAAAGCGGTCCGGTCGATTTTGCTTGACACACAGATTTCCCTCATTTCTTGTGTGTTGTAAGAAATTCTTGTGCCTATACTAAAACCACAATCCGTTTGATCGGATCTCTTTATTTTTCAGAGTTTTACGGAAATAAAATTTCACTCGTGCGAAGGCATGTCGTGACACTTTTCAAGACTTAAATTTTAGACAACTTTGGAGGGCAATTTAAAAAAAATACGGAACTCAGAAAAAAAACAAATACCCCAGCCATGCATATTAACACTATTTTATCCATCGAGGCGACTTTCGTAAACATCACATTTCAATCAAGCAAACAAGAAGACTTGAATGACACCTTATCGGTTTGCCTAAGTTACAGATACGAAAATCGATCAAATTCAAGGTAAATTTTTGAAAAAGTGAGGCGTTATTAACTTATCCAACTAACCTAGCTAGGAAGTAGATGCCATAGAAATGGTAACTACAGAAAAAAACTTTGCGGCCCGACCTTTGCGAAAACTTTATAACTCCGCGAACTTACCTGATTTTTGGCAATCTCCAGCTTCGACCGCCATTTTGAGGGACTTGTCAACATGAAGCGTTGCAGAAATAAATCGAGCAGGTAGCTCTAAAACCGTCAGAAATACCAACGGAAGCAATTCGGATGAACTTTACTTTCAATTCAAGCAGCAAAATTTGAAATTATTCGTTAAACTTACCATTCCTACATCCCCATGCAACCATTTCTTCCAACAATTCAAACACTACAACTAGTGTTCAAATTCCCTTAGTCAGTCCACCATAAGAAATAACCGGTGCCACCCAAGCTTCGACTCGAATGTGAAGTACGAATCAAATAACACAACAGCTTCATCTTCGAGGCAATATCTTGCTGGTATTTTGATTTTCTGATCGACAAGAACAGCGTTCAGGAAGTGATCGCCATGTTTACCTTGTAAGAGGACCGCTGACCATCCGCTAAGTAAAAACGGAACGGCGCGGGGTGGGGTGGGTGGGGGCTTATCGTCATAAGTTACTTGAAGACATGCTCAAAAAACTTTAGGACTCTCAGTCTAAACAGTGAAGGGATGCTTCGTGGTACAGACTACTTTTATTTTATTCTCATAACTTTTTCCTTTAAATTAGATCTGGTATTAATTAATAGAGTTATCGATGTATTTTTAACCGAGGTACCCATATTACTTTTTGCTTGTCTTCTGTGGAATAAAGTAAGATGTCTTTTTACCAGAACCTTTTATTTATGCCCCATTTGCAAGGAAAGAACACTGTACTTAGAATGTTTGTTCTAAGTCAATTTTGCTGTTCCCAAGAATGTATGCAGCATCATTGCTTTATACAAAGCTGACTCTAAAATATGATTTTCCGTAACAGTAACCAATGTCACTTACGTATGGTGTTAATAAAAGTAGCAATGTACAGTTTTTAGTGTTTTCCACTCATAAGCTCGACATAAAATTGTCAAGTGAACCATGTTAGTTTCAGCTCGTACCTTTATTCGATCTGACCCTTTTCTTTTCATTTTCAAATTTACCATACATTTTTTTTCATACGACAACGACTAAGAGTTTTAGAAGTAAACTGATTTTTTGGTGTAGCACGCTTGTATATACAAAGGCATGAAAAAGGCCGGCTAAATAAGCTCCTCTCCCTGCTCCTAATTCTTTGGTTGCTTTCGCCCCACGCTTCTGCACGACTCCCTGTTGGCTAAAAAGAAATTTGAAAGACTGCTATGGAAGACACCTTTTCTTTTTCATCTCAGTTACCTTCTACAATTCTTTATAAGTATGTAAAGATATAAAAAACACAAAGGTTTTCTACAAGAAAACTGTTTTTTTCTTTGTGTGTGTGTGTGTACCACGCTAAATATATACATATACTTTGTTCTAGCAAAATGGTGGCTATTACAGACAGCAACAAGGTCCATTACATCACTGCTTGATGGTATAACTATCCTTCCACTGAGCACTGGCATTCATGGGTCGTTTCCTTAATTTTTGACATTAGAACAGCTTTGGAATTTCTAGATTTAAATGGGAGCTTGTAGAAACTACAGATTTCCTTAAGCATGGAAACAGTAAAATAGTGAAGTCTCGCTTTCTTTATTTGCCGATCACTTAGCTTTTCGAAGGCTCTTGAAGTTTCCTCAGCTCTTCAGGATCAGAACATACAGGCTGAGAATTTGTTTCCAACGCGATACAAGTTCGGGAGATCTAAGGGAACTCACTTTAACTTTGTATACTCGATACGATTTCAATTTCCGCGCCAAGGGAGCAATTCGTCAGTAGTTTGCGGGTTACGCTCGTGAGGTAAAGAATGGGTTTGTGACTTTTTCACTCAACTGAAGAGACTCGCGTCACTCATGTGAAATGGTTGAACGGAATACAGACTGCAAGCAGTTTCTTATTTTTCTTAAATATAGTGAGGTGACGCGTATCCTGCGAGAATGGTGAAGCCGCGAGAGGCGTGACTCGTGTGTCGCGTCTTTGCCGCTCCACGCTCTCGGAGTTGAGCAAAGACAACTTTACTACTGATGCGATAAAAGAGGTTCAATGGTTACCTCGATTATCTGAACGCGGTTATTTACATGGTAAAGATTTGTTTATAAATCTATGAACTGATGCCGATCCTATTTGGAACTAAATGTATTTGAAAGAAAAAAAAGAATACCGAGCAAAACAAAAGTTGTTTAGATCTGCAACACAAAGCATGCTTTTGCACAAAGATTGAGAATCGTAATGCATACTATGATACTTTAATGAATATATTCGAATGTTCCCAAAAATCTGATAATCTGCCGCACCCACCCCATACCCTCCTCCTCGTCACTGAGCAGTACTGTTTTCACTTAGCGGCTGGTCAGCTGTTCGTTTATGAGGTAAACATGGCGATCGATATCACTTCGTGATCGCCGTTATTGTCGATCAGAAAATCAAAAAACCAGCGTGATATCGCCTCGAAAATGAAGCAGTTGTGTTATGTGATTCGTACTTCACATTCAAGTCTAAGCTTGGGTGACACAGGTTATTTCTTATGGTGACATCGACGAGGGGAATTGGAACACTAGTTGTAGTGCTTGACTTGTCGGAAGAAATGGACGCATGGGAATGTAGGAATGGTAAGTTTAACAAACAATTGCAAATTTTACCGCTTGAATTGAAAGAAAAGTTAATTTAAATTGCTTCCGTATGTATTTCTGACGGTTTTAGATCTAACTGCTCGATTTATATCTGCAACCCTTAGTGTTGACGAGTCCCTCAAAATGGCGGCCAAAGCTGAAGACTGCCGAGAATCAGGTAAGTTCGCGGAGTTATAAAGTTTTCACAAAGGTCGGGCCGCAAAGTTTTTTCTGTAGTTACCATTTCTATGGCATCTACTTCCTAGCTGTGTTAGTTGGATCAGTTAAGAACGCCTCACTTTTTCAAAAATTTACCTTGAATTTGATCGGTTTTCGCGTGTGTGACTTAAGCGAACGAATAAGTTGTCATTGAAGTCTTCTTGTTTCCTTGATTGAAATGTGATGTTCACGAAATTCACCTCGATGGATAAGATAGAGTTAATATACATGGCTGGGGTATTTGTTTTTTGCTAAGTTCCGTAGTTTTTTTTTAAATTGCCCTCCAAAGTTGTCTCAAATTAAAGTCTTGAAGAGTGTCACGATAGGCCTTTGCTCGAGTGAAATTTAATTTCCGTAAAACTCTGAAAAATAGAGATCCGATCAAACGGATTGTGGTTTTAGTATAGTCACACAAATGTCTTACAACACACAAGAAATGAGGGAAATTTTTGTCTCAAGCAAAATCGACCGGACCGCTCTTACAGAGACAGCCTCTTAAAAAGGCCGATAAAGGAAAAACAACCGTAGTCATGAATAAACGCCACAAAATTTTGCCGTTCCTTTCCGAAATGACAGCCATTCTTTCAATCTTCCTTTCGTCATGCCAGGACTAAGAATTTTAACCTTTTCCTCGGCAGAAAAATACGCAGATTCCAAAGTTATATGGTCAGACATGGAGTGTTTCTGGTGTTTCTCGAGAAACGTTGACCCGATAGCCTCGTCCTGAAACTGTAACTCCGCGGACCCTTTGCACTGCAGACACAAATGCGATAAGGGCTATTCAGGATGGACAAAGTAGTCTTCGTGGGACTTCTAGTGTCAAAGTACGGTATCGGTCCAACCGAAGAGAAAGTCCGTGCTGTACTTGAATCAAGCCGCCCAACCACACCAACAGAGGTTAGGAGCTTCCTGGGGATGGTCGGCTTCAGTGCACGTTTTGTTCCCAACTTTGCCACCATTGCAGAACCTCTACGAGCGATCTCTAGGCAGGGAGTACCCTTTGTATGGGAGAGTGAGCAAGACGCGTCATTTCAGGAACTGAAACAGCAGTTAGCCAAGGCGCCTGTTCTGGCATACTTTGACAAAGAGGCACATACTCGAGTGATAGCTGATGCAAGTCCGGTGGGGCTAGGTGCAGTGCTAGTCCAGGAGAAGAAAGGTGTGGGCAGAACCGTCTGTTACGCCAGCAGGAGCCTTAGCAGCGTAGAAAGGAGATACAGTCAGATAGAAAAACAAGCGCTCGCACTAGTGTGGACGTGCGAATGGTTCAACGAATACTTGAACGTCTTGCAGACCATTGACTTGGTGACAGATCACGACGCTTTAAAAGGTGATTTACTCCAGAGGATCCAAGCCATCAGCACGCATTGAACGCTGGGTGTTGCGGTTGCAACCATATAGTTACAAGGTATGCTGCGTCGCATCACGAGATAACATTGCTGGTGCCCTGTCACGTCTGACAACGCTCCAAGCATGAGAGAAATGTCGTTATGATGATGAACATGTCCGGATGGTTGCTCTCAAAGCAGTCCCCGTAGCCATTAAGATCCAGGAAATAGAGAGTGCCTCTGCAGAGGATGAAGAGTTACAAGCCGTGCATAATTGCCTTGTTAGTGGAAATTGGGAGAAGGGCGCACGGTCATTTTTGATGGTGCGAACCGAATTGACGTTCATTGGTAAAGTTATACTACGTGTAACACGAGTTGTGATACCCAAAGTGCTGAGATAAAGGGTTTTGGAACTCGCACACGAAGGTCACCAGGGAATCGTCAAAATGAAGGAGAGACTCAGGTCTAAAGTGTGGTGGCCAGGAGTTGACAAGGCTGTGGAAGGGAAGTGCCGGGAGTGTTACGGGTGCCTACTGGTCACAAAGGAGACAATCACTCCGCCTGTTAAAATAACCAGGATGCCAGAGAGGCCATGGCATGATCTAGTACTGGACTTACTTGGGCCTATGCCAACAGGAGAATATCTGCTGGTCTTGGTGAATTTCTTCAGCCGATGGGTAGAAGTTGACAACATTAAATCTACCACTTCTGAGACGATCATCAAGTGTTTAGATAAACAGTTCTCCAGAGATGGGGTACCTAATACCCTGAGAACGGACAACGGACCCAATCTAGTGTCCGCAGAAATGGAAGAATACTTGAATGAAATGGACGTCGAGCATAGATTGACCACATCACTATGGCCTAGCGCAAATGGGGAAGTCGAAAGAAAAAATCGTTCCCTTTTGAAAACACTGAGAGTGGCCCATGCTGAGGAGAGAGAATGGAGAGCTGAATAAGTATCTTCTGGCCTACTGTTCCACTCCGCATGTAACAACTGGCCAGAGCCCAGCACAACTGTTAATCGGGAGGAAATTGTCTACTAAGTTGCCAGAGGTTGCTGATCTAGAAGAATCTGAGGACCCGGGATATGAGCGGGCCAGAGATCGCGATGCAGAAAAAAAAACAAGTTGGGGCTGACCATGCCGACAAGAGGCATCAGGCAGCAGAGAAATGCATACAAAAAGGAGATTTTGTGTTACTGGAGAGGAGGAAGGAGAATAAATTTTCACCACATTACGAGAAAGAGCCATACTAGGCGACAGCACGTCATGGGGATCAAGTCCAGTTAAAGTCACCTCAACGCGTGCAATACAAGCGAAACATTCAGCATGTCAAGCAGTTTGTTACACCAGCTACAGAGCCAAAGGGACCGAGCCCTGCAGAGCCTGCAGAAGTACCTTGTGAACAAGGGTGTGGACAAGGACTCACACCCAGCCCAGAGATGGGAGCCAGTGTACGGCCAGTGGAGGACCGGAGCCCTATCCAGCCACAGCTGCTACCAAGGAGATCAGGGAGACTCACCCGACCTCATGAGGGACTCAGCAACTATGTCACCACCTGATGGTGGTTATGGTTTTCAAGGTACACTGACTTTTATCGCATTGTACTTACAGTTTTCTATTTACCCGATCTGACATTGTTGACATTTTTCATGCTATTCTGTTTGAAATTTATGTCAGGGTTTATGAACTGAGAAAGAGGAAGATGTGGTGTCCTGCGGACATCCGGGACTATACATAGTGGTCAGGTGACCGAGAGAGTATGCGTGTATGTGAAAAAGAGCGGGAGTTCGAAGGGTGACGGTGTGTTGTTCGAGTTATTGACATTAGTGGCTTCTAGGAATATTACAGTTTGTTTGTTTGTGGGTGTGAATGTCTGCTGTTGGTATGATAATCAAGTTCATTCAATATCTGATAGTTAACTACCAAATATGATAACAAGAGAGCTGAATTGTCGCGTTTAAGCTCATGTAACGGATGTATACCACGTTTAAAGGGGAAGGAATTGATAGTCATTTAAAGGGTTTAGTGTTTAACTCTTTAAATATTGTGGTAATGAAAACTTCCACTATTCATTTACACAGATAGTTACCTTCCTCCTGTTTGTTTTTCTCTTTTTTTTTTTTGTTTCTTTTGTTTGTTTGTGAGTGTGTGTGTGTGTTGTTGGTGTGATAATCAAGTTCATTCAATTTAGCAAATACCCATAAAAACTAAGTAGAGCCTTAATTGTGTTACTTGTAAAGCTATGTTAAATGAAGATTTCTATGATTTATTACCACAAATAGTTACCTTCATCTCCGCTGCTAAACTCTGAAAACAAAAAAAAAAGTTAAGAATTACGATCGAGTATGAATATATAAGCCAACTCGTGAATTGGATAAGCCAATGTAATTTACGTGTCGTGAATAGAAATTGACGTTTGATTTCTATACCGCTAAGGTATGAATCGTTCTAAGAAGTGTTGGACTCGGGTAAATGAGCGTTTTGAGGATTGTAATGTGAAATTAAATTGGGCCTCAGACAGAAAATATGGTCTTAGTAGGAGTTAGTGTAAGGTAATCACTGCTCCAAGATATTACCGTAAAGGTTTGTGGAAAGAAAGTTCAAAATAGTGCGGTTTTGTTTATCGAAAAACTATTGTTGCAATGTTCAGCTAAGCATTTACTTGCGATATAAGCATAGAAATAAGCATATAAAAGCTAATATGCGCTGATGGGACACTCGGACATAAGGATAACCATATATGCATAAGATTATTAAAAGGTTGCGTTCTTTTTATTCCTATGCTGTCTAGTGAGTCACGCCGTAGATGGCCTTGTGTTACTGCCACAATCATAGTAACTTTCCCTGTTACGAAGGAGTGGTTGGATCAAATCTTCAGCGCGAAAGTAAATTTTTCGTTTTCCCTAACCACCCGTAACCGCCCGAACCTCGCGATTAGCTCGCGCGAGAACGCTTTTCCCCCTACCTCCCCTACTAAGCAGAATTTTCTCCTCAAAGTTCTTCTATAGTTTGGAAATCAATAAACCAATCAGAATCCGTCGTTTGCACATATATTTTGATGGCTCTAGGGGGTACTAGATGGGCATCATTCTGTGCGTTCATAGTAAGTGATCAAATTTGAAAATATGGCGTCCGCGCGGCCGACCTTCAAAATTTTCCAGTCACATTTTTCGTTCCTTTGCGATCGAGTTAGACCTTGCAACAGGGCCGCGAGCATAGATTTCTAAGGGGACTAGATGCGTAAATTGGACGACCTGTTAGCAGTTGATTGGTAATAAGCTGTAACTGACGCGACAGTGTCAATTCAGTGTTATAGAAAGATCATGCATTTTGACTTAATTGCGTATTGGATCAAATCGACAAATCAATGCGATGAGGTTGGTAATTCTCTTGGTATGAAAACGATTCGTCACAGTCTAACTACCAATATTAGATCAATTTGGGAGCATTTACATGTTATTTTTGTTTTTATTTGTTTGTGTTTTTGTTTTTCCATTCAGGATACTTACACCAAACTGTAACTACGTCATAATGAAAAAACGCAAAAATAAAAAAAGGTAAAAAACAAAATAAACGAGAATTACAGATAACTTTGAAAATCTAATCTTCAACGGGAGAACGATAACCTTCAATTGCTTATGTTATCGTCATATATACTTGAGAAAACAATTTGGAAATGCTTTGTTTTAAACAGACGACAAAAGAGGCGTCTTGCCCACCGTTCATACGCTGTGGCCATGTACCTCATGCATTACCCGACAATTGGCAATCGTCGGGTGATTGCCCTAAGACCGGGCAGTCAGAAATGTTCACAAAGCACTCAATGAAAGTCTCATCAAAATTTTTAGGAGCACCAGATCGCTGATTAAAATGACAGCCGATTTCAAAATTCATAGTTCCGACCTGTCAATCAGCAATGCGGAATCAACCAATCAGAAGGAAGCGTGCGGCATGCTGCCATCTTGTCCCACAACTTTTTTGAAAACATGGAGGCGCGAACGGCGGAGTGTCCAGCCCTTCAGACAATTTGGCGAAAATTCCAGACCAGATTTCGGTTTCCAATCTTCCAGATCATTCTGATCTTTCACAGAAGGTTTTGGAAAAGGGTTTGAACTATTTTATTCAAGGATTTGTTCATGATATTAAGATTTGCCACGCTCCAAACACTGGAGCTAGTGCACCTTCTGGTACAAGAGTTGATGCGAAATGCTGGCGATCAATGAAAAAACACGAAGATCCGCACAAACTGCATCTAGAAATCAACGACAACAAGATATCAGAAGCCGTGTGTACTTGCAAAGTTGGGTAGGTTAAGGTTTTTTCGTTTTTTTAATTTTAATATTGATAATAAAGCACAACATTATTTTCAAACAACAAACATATGAAATACATATATATGAACTGCGGTTATGAAGCGTATATGTGCACGATCCTTCGCAGTAAAGCACTATTTAAGCAATAGTGAAAATCAGACCTGAAAAAAATTCAGGCCTGTACGGGATTCGAACCACTGACCTCTGCGATACTAGTGCAGCGCTCTACCAATTGAGCTACGGGTTTATGTCGGGTTTATGTCGAATTAATATGGAGCTAAATTATGTGTAATATGGAGCTAAATTATATTCATAAAATAGTGCTTTACTGCGAAGGATCGTACACATATACGCTTCATAACCGCAGTTCATATATATGTATTTCATATGTTTGTTGTTTGATTTATCATTTACGGGTTTATGTCGAATTAATTCAATGGCCTCCTCCCAGTTGGCTTGTTAGCTCAATTGGTAGAGCGCTGCACTAGTATCGCAGAGGTCAGTGGTTCGAATCCCGTACAGGCCTGAATTTTTTTCAGGTCTGATTTTCACTATTGCTTAAATAGTGCTTTATTGCGAAGGATCGTGCACATATACGCTTCATAACCGCAGTTCATATATATGTATTTCATATGTTTGTTGTTTGAAAATAATGTTGTGCTTTATTATCAAAATTAAAATTAAAAAAACGAAAAAACCTTAACCTACCCAACTTTGCAAGTACACACGGCTTCTGATATCTTGTTGTCGTTGATTTCTAGATGCAGTTTGTGCGGATCTTCGTGTTTTTTCATTGATCGCCAGCATTTCGCATCAACTCTTGTACCAGAAGGTGCACTAGCTCCAGTGTTTGGAGCGTGGCAAATCTTAATATCATGAACAAATCCTTGAATAAAATAGTTCAAACCCTTTTCCAAAACCTTCTGTGAAAGATCAGAATGATCTGGAAGATTGGAAACCGAAATCTGGTCTGGAATTTTCGCCAAATTGTCTGAAGGGCTGGACACTCCGCCGTTCGCGCCTCCATGTTTTCAAAAAAGTTGTGGGACAAGATGGCAGCATGCCGCACGCTTCCTTCTGATTGGTTGATTCCGCATTGCTGATTGACAGGTCGGAACTATGAATTTGTTGGTTTTTAAGCTAACGAGACTATTCGAAACGAGAGCGTCTCGCAAAAAGATTTTAATCGAGGTAGCCCCAAAACTGGATGAGATGTGTTCAAAGAAGACATGATACTACAAATGGACAATCGAGGACAAAATGTACAGTGGGTATCGAGAGCCAACGAAGCATAAATGTATTTCAACGCCAGGCAAGTGCGATAGATACAACTTGTTACACTAAGTTGCTTAAGTCAATTTAACACAATAGTATGTGCTCTAAGAAAATAAAGGAAAAAGAAACTGAGTGTATTACTGTCTATATTCGCTCTTATCAAACATACGTTCATATCCAATGTGTAGTGCATAGAGTGACGCGATAAATAATAATAAAAAAATACTGAGATTCATTATCATGGATAAAAAATACATTACCTTCTCGAAGTTTTTATTTTATGATGGATTACCAATTTTAACTGAATATGTATTCAGGAACCAAGTGTGAAGTGTATATATATATATATATATATATATATACTGCAGACAGTGTTTCGACCTATGTGGGTCTCATCAGTGCAGTGCAGACACTGGGCCAAGCTCTGGAATAAACCATTGCCTGGGCGCTACACTTGTGGGACCAAGTGCAGACATGTTGCCATGCGAGAGTGCTCAAATCACAACTAAGGTGATATATATATATGATATATATAGATATATATATATATATATCTTATTTGTTGTGTAGTATCGCTGAGTATTTTTACGAGTTGTGCCGTATTTTGACGAGCCCGTTGGGTGAGTCAAAATACAAATGAGGAGTAAAAATACTCAGCGATGCTACACAACAAAACGTCTAATAAGTTATTTATTATCCAACACGCCAAACTGTTATTTCAGTGCGGGCGAATTTCGCGGAGATTTATTTACAGGGAGTGCGTGACAGAAGTATGCGAAGCGGAACGGAATTGGCGCGTTGTCGTGTTGCTGTTTCTATTTTCTTCACTAAAAGAAGAAATTTTCTGGTCATCAAGCTGTTTTTCTTCGTTCGATTCATCTAATAAACTTTGATGAATATTTGCCAGCCATTCTGACTCTTCGTTGTCGGAAATATGATTCAAATTGTCCGCCATTTTTTTTTTTTTTTTTTTTTGTAACTACAATCCAATCCTTCGCTTGCGCGAAGCGAGAAAACTTGTTTAACTGGTACGGCTACGATAGACGAGTACAAATACCGCGTGATATTTGTACTCGTCTATGGCGTTATTTGTACTCTACGAAGTATAGTTGGATAATAATTTAACGTTATTAAATGCTAACAGCAATGTCATTATGGATAATTGCAAAGGATGATCATCCCAGTAAATACTTTCCAGTGCAGTAGCGCTATCTTCGCTGCAACAACGAAACTAATACATTTTAAGATAAATGGAAATCCAAGGACTAAATGTATGGTGCGCATCGACAGACAACGGAACAGAAATACATGTCTGCATTCGTTGACCTTAGAAACCAGGCAAATGCAATAATTACATTTGGGTTGTGGCATTGTAGTGATTTTTTTTCTTTTGCTGCTGTTGTACATTTATATTAATGAGCTTAAATTAGTTTAACTCAATGAAATACGCTCTAAGTAAATTAACAAAAAATAGCACTCATGGGCAAACAAACGGAACAGGAATTTATGTCTGTATTTGTTGGCTTTAGAAACCACGCAAGTGCAATAAATACATTAGGCTGTGTCATTGTACAGTATTTTTAACAATAACAATAACATTTATTATTTGTATTTTCTTATTGCTGTAAGTTGTACTTTTACACTAAGTTGCTTGAATCAGCATAGCACAACATAGCTTGCGCTTTAAGAAAATGAAGACACAGTACACTGAGTGTATCACCGAGTATATTTGCGATAAATGGAAATCCGATGACAATATGTACAGCTTACGCTGTAAAATGAAAAGAGCCAAACTGACCCCAAAAGCCAAATTGGCCCCAGTTTCTCGGGGACCAATTTGGCCCATTAAGGTTCGTTTTGGACTATTTGAGCCAAAACGGGTGGGACAGGCACCATTTCGACCCCTCCAAAATCTGAATTGGCCCCTGTGAATTCTACTTTGGGATTTTTTTTTCAATTTGGCCTCTCAAGAAGCCACGTAGGATTAACCAATTTGGCCCCTGAAGGATGCAATAATTGTAAACACAGTGACTAAGGTCATTAGTTTTTGCTCAACTTTATGCTGTGAACTTTTAAACGATTTAAATTTTTTTATAAAAGCGATTTCCCTCCAAAATTCGTCCTTCTTTTGCGAGTGCGTACACAAACTTGACTCCTCCGCTGATATTTGCTCGTATCTTATCTTGCAGAAAAGGACGGTTTCGACGGTGAATATCTCCTTGGCACTGCTCACGTTGTAGAATAACTAAGGCACTATTTTCCCTTAATAAAAGAGCGACTAAAATTCAAGAAATTGACCTCCAAACTGGTAGGAGCCACCTTAAGACTCCGAAATAATTTGCCATAGTCCTATGAGATCAGGCATTCAATAGATCAGTTAATACGAAACAGTGGGGTCACGAGCGGCATTTAATCCGAAATTAGAGCATTCTAAGATAGCAGTAAGGAGGGATTTATCTCCAAACGGTGACCGTCTCAAGTCAAGGAGCTTTAGCTAAGTAAGCGCGAAAAAAATGACATTTATTACCAAAGGGAATAGATTAATTTATGCAACCTGCGCCGCGTTTTATCATTACCCCGGATGGGTTACATCCGGGACTTACAATAGCAGATACTTAAACATCCGAACATTGTGATTTCGGGCCTCTTTTAGCAAGAGGCATAAAAAAAAAAGACTGAATTCCTACGAACACTTGCACGTGAACCAGAGACTAGCATTTCGCAGCTGTACCCTTCTTGATTTTTCATACTTTGAACATCTTGAGTGCATATTTCTTTTCGCTTAAGTATCGAAGTTGTTCTTTGGTCGTTCTAGTCTCCATTTTTTTGGGCGTGCGTCTATAAGAAAAAATCACTGATGTGTAGCTACTCCTGCCAAATAGGGATCATATATATTTTTTTCAGTCTGCAACTGAAAACTGTTAACTAATGAAAGAAACAATGATCAGTAATCACAGCCTATAATTTTGTGTTCATTCCATCTCTGAGAAGTCACCCGCCATTACTCACTTATTTTTCGAATAATCAATGTTAAACTTCAATGCGCGAAAAAGGGAGCAGAAAAGGTTGTAGAACTTTGCTCTCGTTGTCCCTCTCGTACTACTCATCATATCTGATAAACGATTTGATTTATGTAAGGTTGAGAGATATCAAAAGATCAATTTTCCTCTAAACGGAGACAAAAAAAAGCTTGCGGCAAAAAACTAATGAATACAACGTGATCATATAGCGCCAACGCGCTGAGAATACCTTGCGCTAGAAACCGTCAGAGAGCGTAATGCTTTTAGAGGATCTTCGTACGACAAAGAAGTACCGAGTTAACGTGACCATTTCTCGCGGGAAAAGTTTTCAACCAATCACAAGATCGATTGGACCTACTTTAAATGCCACGCAAGTTACTTGTCTCTTCTAATTCATATAATCACTTCGACTTTTTACCTTATCGATATCCTTCTTCTAAACAGAACAGCCTGTATTGCTACTGGTGGGCCAATAGGAAGAACGTGGACCTTGGACAACAAGGACGTTAATGTTTAGCAGATTTTGCGGAGTTATCGGCATCCATTTCAACTTCACAAGCGTGTATAGACTAGGGAGGCTATGAATGCAGAGAGGCCGCAGCACTCAGTATGGTGGTTAGCCCACGCCTCTCCACCGCACCTGCTTTCAATAGTTACAACAAGAGGCATTTTTCCCTTTTCTCTTAGAACCCACCAAAAACGATGACGAGCAAATAATCAGCTTCTCTGGCTGTTTTTTTTAGTCATTTGAAGGACACGGTGGAAACGCGTTTTGACGACGTCACAGTGGTCAGTGGTCATCAACTTTAGGCTGTCAAGCGCCTCGATATGTTAGTCGAGTGAGTTCGATGACAATATTGGTGTTTTTGCGTGGTTCTGAGTTACAAAAAATCCTTGATACATCTCATTGTTTATTAGGTTTGATCCTTTGAATGTCCACGTCGTAATGAATAGCGGTGTGGTGAAGTCATTTTGTTTGGAGTTGTATGCTGTTTGCTGACTTACGAAGCATGATCGTGGTTCTTCAGTCGCCCTCGTTCAGTCGCCCTCGCCTTCAGAATTGTCAAAAACTGCGATAGCTATCCAGACAAAGTAGCAGATTAGTTCTGTAAGATACTTTTCCGGCGAGTCTAAAGACTGGTTGGATTTTTTAAGGCTAATTAGCATGAAGCGATACAGGTGATTGTTGTGTGAAGAAAATATTCACACTTACTTTGCGCCCACATACGGTGCCTTTTCATTTTGGCAATCATTCGCTTGGATGAGAATTTTGCCTGTATATACTGTTTTTTTTGCCATTCCACCTTTCTGATTCTCTGTGCCTTTAAGAACGGGTGTCCGTAACCAAAATAAGAAAACATTTGTTCATTTCATATAGTTGCAGTTTTATCAACAAGTCAGATATCTCTCATGAACAGAATTAAGCTCGTTTAAGCTCATATGATGGTGAATTTTACAAAGGGAGTTGAAATCGAAAAAATTGTAATTTGTTTGCTGCGCCAAGGCTCGCTAAAGATTCATTACGGCGATCAATCGAAGGCGCTGAAAATATAATATTTGAGACCGTCTAACATGACCGGTTCATTTACAATTTTCGTGTAAGAAGTCTTTCTTGTTATCAGTTGAATGTAGATCTCTCTTACATGTCTTTAGTACGTTCGCCTGTACCTGTAACTACAACTGCTACTTTAATTTCCCAAACAGCTCTATTTGTTTAAACGAAAGCGTTTTCGATGAAACCCACTAGTTTATTTCATTATTATTTATTTATATTTCAGTCATTTGAAACTTTCACAGGCACAACAACCTCCGGCTTTTGCTAATGTCAATTTCAGTGGTTTTTGAGATTAAAGTAAAATACGAATGAGTGATCGTCTTCGTTGCGGTTTTCCTTACTATAATAAGTGGTTTAGTGTCTCTTTTGGTAGTTTCTTTGAAAAGAATGATAATATTTACAGGTTTACTTTCCGCAGTTTTAGTTACAGATTTAAAACTGGCTTAGGAACGATCCTTATGGCAAAATCCCGACCAAGTACGAACCAATCAGACACTCGGATTTAACTGAAGACAACCTTTCCGTAGAAAGATTAACAATTATTTTTCGAGGGTGCTCCGGATATAAGATGATAAGTAAGTAACGAAGCATTTCGTACCTGCACCTTTCTTGATTTTTCATACTTATTATTGTCTTTGAACATCTTGAGTGCGTATTTATTCTAGGTATCGTCTTATACCGCATTGTAAAAGTTGGAGATTGTTCTTTGGTCGTTTCATTCTCCATTTTATTCTTCGTGCGTCCATAAAAAAGGTGGTCAAGTTCGAGTGCAGGTATAGGCTTTCAATTATATGGCTTTTAATCCTATGATAACCGTCTGCATCCTTTAGTTAAAACTTTTCTTTCTGTTTATAAAATGTAACCAATCCTTGAGCTGCAACACAACGAAGGGACGGGCTGATGAAATTTCGTAAAAAAAGAAAGAGGATGCAAAAGCTAAAGTATTTCACATGCTCGCTGCCGGAAAAAAATTAATATATAAACCACACAGCCTTTTTTTCCGGGAATGTAAAACATTGCAGTCTCAAGGTAAACCAAGTGTTTTTTTTTCTTAGATACGAAAAAATCACTGATATGTAGCTAATCCCGCCGATTACGGATACTTCTTCTTTCGGTCTGCAACCGTCTGCGATCGAAATCTGTCAGCTATTGAAAGAAGAAATTATTACAGGCTTTCATTTTTTTTTCATTCCCTCCCAGAAAAGTCAATGGCCATTTCTCCCCTATTTTTCTAATAATCCATGTTAAACTTACATCTGCGAAAAAGGGAGAAAAAGGTAGACGATTTTTTTTCTCTTGTTGCCTCCTTAAAGTAACGAGGAGTTGCTATATATCTATTACACGATTTGATGTTAGGTTTAGAGATATTACATGGCCATCAAAAAATCCATTTACTTCTGAGGGAGTCAGAAAAACATTTGAGGAAAAAATAGTCAATATAACCTGAAAATATAGTGCCAATACGCTCAAAATACCTGGCACCAGAAGCATTATCTAGAAGGTAACGCTTTCCGGGATATGCGTAAGCTATAGAAGGAGCGAGTTAACGCTATGAAAGCTGCATGTGGCTATTCGCTTTGCATTAGAAGAGGCAGGATGTACTTCCTGAGCTTTGTTGTATATTTGTGTTGTGCTTTGCTACTTAAATGTGTTTCAAATTTTATTTTGTACTAATCCGCTTGAAAAGAGAAGGCTTGTGAAATTACCATAAAACAATTCATGTGTCAGTGGAAACTAGAAAATTTCGCTCCTGATTTTATCATAGCAACAGTACAACTATATCTATCACAATTGAATAAAGGAGGTGCGTTTCTAAACAAAATGTGGTGCTGCGTCGGTAGAGGAGTATAACAGGGTAATTAGCCATTTTCTAAACGAGCGGCGGTCTGGGTACGATTTGCCACCATAAAGGCTCTTGGGATCGTTTGGAGGGACAACGTGAAGGTAAACAAACATGGCGCACTATAACTTCTGTATTCCAGGCTGCACGAACAGTTACAGAAATGCACCTAACCTTCAGTATTATAGAATTTCTAAAGATCGTGATATACGTAGAAAGTACGTGGTTCTTATGAGGTACGAGACGCTGAAATTAGACTCTACGAGTACGCAGATTTACTCAGCTCATTTCGATGGGGGAGAGTAACTTAGCAGAACACACTTGCCTTCAACTTTTCCAAGGACAAAACCGACAGCTCCAAATAGAGAACTCAAGAGGGCCAGTTTCAAAGATGCGCAGAAGATGGAGCAAACCAAAAAAAGAAAAACAACACTTGCTCAAATTGCTCAAATTACCACTGTTGTAATTTGCTGTTCACTTCTTTCATGTTGTTGTTTTCGTTCTCCGACTGCTGGATCTCTCCCTTTAACTTAACAATTTCTTTTTCACTTGTTTGTATTCTGTTATATAAACTGTTTAGTCGGTCACCAGTAATTAATGTTTGTATTTCCACACTGGTACTGGTGCCAGCATTAACATAATTATTTTCCGACTGTTCTTCAAATCTAAAGTTCGCTTCCAGTGGTAACTGAGCAAGTGTTGTTTTTCTTTTTTTGGTTTGCTCCATTTTCTGCGTATCTTCAAAACTGGCCCTCTTGAGTTCTCTACGTGGAGCTGTCGGTTTTGTCCATGGAAACCTTGAAGGCAAGCGTGTTCTGCTAAGTTTTTCTCCTCCATCAAAATGAGCTGAGCAAATCCCCGTACTCGTAGAGTCTAATTTCAGCGTCTCGTTCCTCATAAGAACCACGTACTTTCTACGTATATAAGGGTCTTTAGGAATTCTATAATACTGAAGGTTAGGTGCATTTCTGTAACTATTAGTGCAGCCTGGAATACAGCAGTTATAGTGCGCCATGTTAGTTTACCTTCACGTTGTCCCTCCAGACGATCCCAAGAGCCTTTATGGTGGCAAATCGTACCCAGACCGCCGCTCGTTTAGAAAATGGCTAATTAGGGTTTTATCAACGTAGTTGATAATGCAAATTAGCCACCTTAAAGAGTTTCGGAGTTGACGTTTCGAGCGTTATCCCTTTGTCAATTCGCCCTGACAAACTGAAGGGGTTAACGACCAGTTGACAAAATCATAATCATAATTTAACGGGTTCAATAAGAAGCATTTTCTCCCTTTTTCCATAAATATTAACACTAAAACGGAGTACGTAAACTGATAAGCAGTTTCATTGACTGTTTTAATATTCATTTTAACGATAGAAAATTGACAGTGGACGACACCTTTGTTTTGTGAGGTTGCGAAAAAGTAAACAAATTTGCTAGTTTTAACTGTTTTAAATTTGTAAATTTCTTAGAATCGACTTCAGTTCCGATGAGACGGATCGAATTTACTTTAAGCGGGTCGAGTCGACCCCTGTGAATCGCGTCGATTCGTCTACATTGAATATCCTAATTTAACGGTTAAGTTTATATTAAGGTTGGTCTTCGGAGATATTGAGCCTTAGTATTGACCACTTTCATAAATGGCTGCCGGATTGATATTCTTTTGTTTAAATCTAAATTAGCCTTTCTGGCCTCGTTCTCCAGTTGAAAATTCTAAAGAAGGCATAGAGTGGCAAAGTATGACGTCACGTTGTCATGACCGCATTTTTTTCAGTTCTAAACAAACTGTTCTATCCAATATGGCGGACGCAAGCGTCATGTGAAGCTCCGTTTTACAGACTTTGAACTCCTTGTTTGACGCTCGTGGTACATTCAAGTTATGCTGGAAGTAGAAGGATAAGGCCATAATATCTTGCAGAATCTAAAATATTGGAGAATTAGGCGAAATGGTTCAGTGTTTCGCACCCGAATGTAATCACCAGTCTGAGAGTCATTGCTGTCGCTTCTTTGCATTCCCGAGCAAAGAAAAGAAAAAATCTGAGTATGATCGATGGAGAAGATTATTAAGGTTTGTATTTTAACTTACATATATACTGTAAAACCAGAATATCGCAGCTAAACTAAAGTATTGTGGCTTTCGGACTAATAAACATGGTACTTGTTGGATTGACGCTTGTTTCGATTTACTTCTAACAAAATCCAACTCTGATCTAAATACATTCCACATCTCTATATGTTTCAATAGGAGAGAAGATCGAGAACCAAGCAAACACAGCCGTGTTTGCAGCTGCCATTTCAGAAATGGCGAGAAGGTATTTGGGCCAGAGATTTTTAAGCACAACGAAGGAAAACTTTTCCCTTCTAGCAGTAAACCGCCACCAAAGAAGAAGAAGAAATTGGAAAAAAGTACAGATGGCAAGGAATTAGTCGACATCGAAAAAATGAGAGAAGCCTTGCAGAGCAACGAAAGTGAAGATCAAGAACGGGACGTACTCAACGATTTAACTGCTTCGGAGATAATCCTTGAAGCAGAAGTAACGCAGCTGAGAAATGACCTTCAACAACATGAAGAGAAGTCAAAATATTTTAGAGAAAAATACTCAGTGTCTACGTTAAGTGACGATGTAATACGCATGGAAACCGGTCTTCCAACTAAGCAAGTATTTGATGCAGTTGTACTTTATACTTTAAGATTCAAAGACTCAATAATATATTTTCATGGCTGGAAGGTGGAATCAATAAGTTTTGAAGACCAGATATTCATAACTTTAATGAAGATTAGACAGAATTACACGAACCTTCATATAGCTCAGTTATTTTCATGCAGTGAAACTACTATATCTAATATTGTCATTACATTTATTCATCTCTTGCACGAGATTTTGTTCACTTTTTTGATGTCAACAGTACCTTCTAGGGAGAAAAATAAGACTTGTTTGCCGTCATCATTTACACAGTTCAGTTCTTGTAAGATCATAATAGATTGCACAGACATTGAAGTTGCAACCCCTGGCCTAATGAGTCATCAAAGTGCAACTTATTCTTCATACAGAGGTATGAATTCATTTAAAGTACTCGTTGGTGTGGCACCTAATGGGGTCATAACATATGTTTCTAACCTTTACCCTGGATCAACTTCAGATAAGACTATAGTGGAAATGTCTGGTTTTTTGAAACACCTTTATCCAGGAGATCTTGTTCTTGCTGACAAGGGCTTTCTAATCCAAGATATAGTTCCGAGGGGTGTGTCTGTAAATATTCCCCCATTCTTAAACAATGGTAAATTTACTGAAAATGAAATAAAAGTAACTAAGTCGATTGCCAAATGCAGAATCCATGTAGAGAGGGCTAACGCCAGGTTAAAGGATTTTAAGATTTTGAGTTTTATTCCCTCTTACCTAAGATGCTATTCTGAAAAAATTTTTCAGCTTTGTGCTGCTCTTGTTAATTTGCAGTTTCCGTTAATCAAGGAAGGTTGTACAAATGTATTTTTTGAGTAGAAAATTCTCAAGAGAGGCTCAAGTCATGTTTTCGATGACTACAAAGATTCAATAGTTACAGTAATAAAAAGTCAATAAGTTATGGCAATTTCTTCAATTCTTTTTTTTTTCTACTTTTTGCTCTTTACTTAGGGTGTGATTCTTACTTAAATAGGCATGAAAGCATCACTCTAGTTTCTGTCTCTATTTTGGAAAAGTAGTCTACCAACAATTGAGATAGATGGATAGATATAGGTTATTCCTCATAACTTTAACAACTATGATATTCTATGATTATTTTCCTAGTTCATATAATCCTAACTGTACAAGGGAAGAAGAGAATCATTAACAGTTAATAATTTTCAATCTTTTCAATTGTTCTACAGAGCTGAACAGTAACATTATTTTTTAATTTCTCATTTCCACATAAGGTAGAATAAATATAAAGAGTACAAGTGTATATGTCTCCTCTTATGTATTCACACTTATAATAATTCCCCCTCAATCATTTTAGGGTAGTAATGATGGAAATAAAAGTTTCTTAGAATATCAAGATTAGGTTTCCATTCCTCATCTCTATGAATGACCAAAGTTACGTGGCCCTTGACAGTCCACACAACAAAATAACAATACATTCTGTTTGTGAGATGGAGCTGTCCTTGAATTTGATGCCAATACCCAGACTTGTGATCCCTCTTAAGCTCAATTTTGTCCTTTCGCTTCTCCAAATAGAATGATTCTGATTCTATAACTTCCTCTATGGTTGAATTCCTAAAGGTATATGGGCATTTTACTTCCAAAATACCTTTTTGATCAACTAGACCATCAGGTGTGGCACCAAGAATACCTGACTCTTCAAACCAAATTCCTGTTGGTTCAACTTTTAAACAATGTGACATCTCAAATGCATTCACAGCTTCCTTTTCATTGTTGACTCCCCATGTGATGGCTTTGACTCCAGATAAATCATACTCGCCCATGAGTCTTTTCAAGAGTGATTGTGAAACTCTCTTGGCTGCTAAGACAGGACCAAAATTACTAGCTGTGAGTCTTCCCTTTCTAAGCATTGACCATGCTGGATTCTCTCTTTGACCCACTGTGAGTTTTGCTATTTCTTGTATAGTACTACTTTGGATTTTGCATTTTTCCTTAAAAAAAGAGAGCTGATCTTCCTTTCCATGGGCTTGAAGGAAGCCATCAGAATAAATTATTTCTTCGATTGTAAGCATTGGTAACGTCACCGGTTCAGGTTCAGGGCTCAGAATCCACCATAGTCCTGTGAACTTTCCATATTCACATAACGATCGGTAAATGGATGAACGATCTGCTTGCGTAGGTTCTCTCGATAGAGCACAGTACTGTTTCGGAGGAGGAAACATCTCAGTGACGTCCCGAACTGCAGGGCAAGTTGGCTTTTTTGGCTTGTTCCATCGACATTCGATGTCCGTACGACTAACATGATGTATGGCGTAAATGAACACAGCTGCGGCATGACTGCACTTGAAAGCGCCCTTAGGACATTCACACTCTGTCGACTTGATATTCAAGTTACTATCTACGTATATCTAAAGTAGAAGAAGAAAAATTTTTATTCTTTTAGTGATTTTGTTGGTTGTAAAGAGCTCTCAGGCGTTCTCAGCGCTCCAATCGAACAGCCATCGAACGGATCCTATTTTAGAGGCGCTAAGAGCTATACTATATGAAGTCAATATTATATACATCGGAGCCTATAATTTAGATATTAAAGCTATTGAGTAGCTTTTATAATTGATCTAATGATTCCCAACCGATTCACAAAATATAAACATAAACATACAAGAGAGCTTACGTACCGTAACCTCGTAGACTTTTGATCTCATACTAGCGTGAACTTTGCCTCTAAGAATGCCTTGATTATACATAAAACATTCTATATGATCAGATTTGACGTGGTTCTCCCCTTTTGCGATAGATTTCTTTTCATCTTCGAAGTAAGATAGCAAAGAAGAGATTGAAAATAAGGCCATGATTAATATGGCGCCATACACAACGAGACCTCAGCGTTTGTTTAGAACTGAGAAAAATGCTGTCATGGAAACGTGACGTCATGGCTTTGCTACTCTAAGCGAGGCTAGTGAGGCTAATTTGAATTTAAACAAAAGAATATCAATTCGGCAGCCATTTATGAAAGTGGTGTATACCCTTATTTTTCGACTTTGTCAAAACCAGTGAGAGGTAAGGGAAGAAATGATTAATTAATTAATTAATAATTAATAGTTGCATTGCTACTGTGACAAACTGAACATATATTATATATGTTTGTCACAGTAGCAATGCAACGTCAGCTTATTAACTATGCAAAAAATGCAGGAAATGGGGGTTTTCCCATGGGGACCCTATATCTCCCAGGGAATTAAATATTTTAATCTACTATATTTAGACATTTGTTAACTCATGATACTTAGCATTTGTGCCAAGTTTGAGCCAAATCGGTGATTTGATGTTTATCGCCCTGGTTCTGCCCGGTTTTCCCGTGGACACGCTTTTTAACACTGTAGAAATAACAGTGAGATCCATGGAGGAGTTTTGGTTGGCAGCGGCTTCGGCGTAGGTTCATGGGGACAGAGATGATTTATCTCCTAATTTATGGTTATCCCCATTTGGCTTGCCATGCAGCGCTCCACCCCCATTTTCACATACTCGTTGCCGGAAAGTAAAAAAAAAATATATATATATATATATCTATATATGCACTGCACTGACGAGACCCACATAGGTCGAAGCAGTGTGCGCCCTGTCTGCAGTTAGATAGCTCTCGCTTAGCTTTGCCTTTTGGCTACCTTGCGATTAAGCACTTTACACTGGGGTTGCCACGCACTTAGCCTTCAGGCGAAGCTCATCACATTAGTTGTGATTTGAGCACTCTCGCATGGCAAGATGCCTGCACTTGGTCCCACAAGTGTAGGCATCTTGCTACACTTGTGAAACAAGAAAAGAAACAAAACTTTCCTGGCAAAAACTAATGAGTTGAACGCGAAAATAAAGTGCCAACATGCCCAAATACCTGACACAAGTATAACCGTCCGAGAAGGTAACCTCTATAACAGATCTGTTAAAATGAAATACTTTAGTCGTTCGCAGAATTCAATTCACACTCCTCCATTCTAGCATGAGTAGTGTGACAAGACTTCTCTCCCACTGGGATTACAATTCAGTGTACCAATCCGCAAGGCAGTTTTTTTTTTTAGGAGCCTTTATATTCCATGGGCGATTCGTGATTATTTGAACTAGAGAACTACCAATAATGAATGAATTCCACTTTTAGACAAATACAAAGCCATTAGCTACCCTGAAAGGCACAAAGAATACTTCCTCAAAGAAGAACGTCTGAGACACTATCAGAAACCTATTGGATGGACCAGTCTGCCCATGGGAGGCCCTCACACCATCAGCATTCATTATTCTGTTGTAAACATTATGCTAAAAGAATTTGACGCCAGAGAAGAGAGAAGGGAGCACAGGCTTTATAGTAGGGCCCACGAGATTCCTTCCAGTTTGAAGTGCACCTCCGCCTTTTCTATTTGCAGAAGTCATGTGAAAATAGAAGGCCAAGACTCCGAAATGATTTGCAACAGTCTTATGAGATCAGGCCTTTGATGTATCACTTATAATTAGTTATTACGAAAGCGTTCAGTCACGAGCGGCATTTAATAAAAATCAGTGCATTTTTATATGTCATTAAGGACGTATTTATTCCCAAACAGGAACCGTCATGTAAGTCAAGCAGCTTTAGCCAGATGAGTGCGAAAAAAATGGAATTAATTCCTATAAGCAGGTGCACGTGAACAGGCGACTCACAAATAGCAGCTGTACCCTTCTTGATTTTTCATACTCATTGTCTGTGAACATCTTTAGTGCGTATTTTTTCTCGGTTAAGTATCGCCGCAAACTGTTGTGTAAGAGCTGGAGATGGTTCTTTGGTCGTTCTATTCTTAATTTTTTTCTGGGTATCGTTCCGTAAAAAAAAAAAAGAAATCGGCAGAAGGTGGTCAAGTTCGAATGCAGGTATAGGCTTTTAATTCTATGACTTTTAAACCTATTTGCTGCCACGTAAGAATGTCAGTGTTCATTTCAAAGAAAAAAAGGATTTCTATTTGAAAATGCCGATGTTTGGAACGCAATTATTCGCACAAATATGCTTTTAGCTCAAATGAATAGCCAGTTAGGACAATGCAAGCAAGCAACTGTTCATATAAGTAAACTTTTTCGAGATCGTTCTTTCCCTTTAACGTCATTGTATCATATCAGAAGAATGCGTAATTATTTCTAAGCATAAGCCTCCACCAGGTGTTTTTAATAAAAAAACACTAAATTACCCCAAAAAAGTATATCCTCCCCGTCCAAGTGTGTATTATTTATGCGAATAAAAGTTGACAGCAACGTCAGTTATGAATAATGACTAATATATTTTACGATAAAGGGAGATCCGAAGACAAAATTCATAGCGCTCATTGACAAAAAAAAAATCATAATCCGCGACCTCGTTATATCTATCGCACCTTCGCTATAAATTGGTAAAATGACCAAACACCGGTAAACAAGAGGCCCAGCCATTAAAATTTCACAAGATGGGCAATCCTTAACCGAAATTAAACAAAGACAACAGACAAACTGGTCTACGGAATGAAGGGGGTAGGTTTCTTTAGAAACTGTGGCACCAAGTGATATGCGCAGGAAAATCGATTGATATAAACGTCCTAAAATCACAGCCCTATTAAGTGTGTATTGTGTTCTTTTACGAATAGATTTCCGATGACACGGATCGACCTTACTAAAGACGAGTCAAGTCGACCATTGCAAATCGTGTAGATTTGTCTAAATTTAATGCCCTAATCTAAAGCTTAATATAATGAAATGTACTGAAGGATTTTCGATGATATCGACTAAACTAAAAAGCGCGTCGAGTCGACCCGTGCGAATTATGAACGCTTAAATGTTTGTTGCCTTCTTCTACAAATCGACTTCCGATGTGACGGATTGACTTTACTTATGGCGAGTCGAGTCGACCGGTGCGAATTGTGTCGATTCGGCAACATTGAATACCTTAATTAAACGCTTAAGTTTAAATTATCTCCTTTTGCGAATCGACTTTTGGTGAGACGGATCGACTCAACGAAAAACGAATCGAGTTGATGAGTGCGAATCCTGTCGATTCGTGTACATTTTCTGCCCCTGCACTGTATTTAATATTCTGAAAATGGACTTCCGGCCTTTTCACGCTTCCAGAACGTAACAGGCTCAAGCTGTCATTCACTCCCTCACCATGCCACTCAAATTCGCTCTTAAATTTGCTCTCACCCCTCAACTTCCGGTATGTTAACGTACGGTTTTATTACCGGTGTGACGATTCGTCAACGACCGTAGACGAATCGCAACAGTTTGGGTGTACTGGACATGTATGTTGATTTGCTGTACCCAAGAACGAGCTCTTACAGTTGTAATCGATTTTTACGCTCGCTTAACCCCGATAATGAATGCTCATATTCACCGTGAACGCCAGTCAGATCACTCTCTGAACCATAAGTTCAAAAGTACATAAAATGGAGATGGTCGTCTTACAAATAGATCACTAGTAGCTATGTCATCTTTTAAAACAAAATCATCCATACTATTGGTTTTATCTTGGTTCGCGGCTTCAAAAATTGTGTGATAAAAATATCTATGATGACTATATCTATTACCACAAATAGTGGTAATAGATATGAAAAAATAGAAAAGAAGAAAAAAGGAGAAATAGATATGGTAATAGATATGAAAAAATAGAAAAGAAGAAAAAAGGAGAAATAGATATGGTAATTGATATGAAAAAATAGAAAAGAAGAAAAAAGGAGAAATTACGATAAAACATTATAGAAAATACAGTTGCCCGCCAGTTTAATTTAATGAGAGCACCTCAAATCAGAAGAGCCTGCATTACCACTGATTAGCCAATTGCAATTGGAAGTATTCAGATCTTACCTAAAAAGGAAGTTAGTGTTTAGCAGGATCCGCGGATAAATGTCTTCCTTTCAAATTCACCAGTCTAAACAAACTCCCTCGTATTCATTTCTCAATTAATCTGCATTTCTCATATATGATTTTCAAATATAGTTATTCGCGTATAAACTATAAGAAGGCTATGCTTGTAAATAGGGAGGGGTTCTGTAAGCATTCTCTCCCTTTTTCCTTAAATATTAACACTTAAACGACGACGAGCATATAAGCAGCTTCATTGACTGTTTAAATAGTCATTTTAACGGTAGAAAATTGACAGTGGGCGAGACCTTTGAAATGAATAACACTCTTTGGTAATTTGGTAAGATCAACTAAGTTGAAATTGCAAATTGGCCACCGCAAAGCGTTAAAATGCTGATGTTTCGAGATTACTGAATTACTTTTCACCGGAATAATTATTTCGAGTGTTTCATAAACTCCCTCTCATTTTCATTTCTTAATTAATCCGCATTTAACATGTATAATTTTCATATACAGTCAATTGTGTATTAACAAAAAGGAAACTATAATCATATCTACTACGATTCATTACCATGCACTCTCTCCCCATACTAAAATATCGCTCAAATATCGCCGATATATCGCGATAACCGCGATATTCGGCGATTATCCTTTGCATTACTTTTGCACAGTATTGTATGATGTAATAGGATCAAATTTAAATAGTTATATTTTAAGCTTCTGGTATGTTCCGGAAAACCGTTCGTAAATATATATGAGAACTTGGTCGTGTACTTGGAGTAGTTCTTGTTGTCGGGAGTGACCGACTGTTTGGAAAGCTATACCAAGAGAGAGGACTGCGTGGAAGATCATAAATTTCAAGGAAGTTTGGAGAAAACTCTGAGTAAGATTTCAATCATCTCAATCCTCTACTGATATTTCCGAGTATTGCTGAACATTTCAAAGAAGCCCTATAATTTTAATTAATATTTGCGTTGTTAAATAGCCATTGACTCCCAACATATTTGCTTCATTACGCATGAAGAAGCATTGTGTATTATTCACTTGTTGCACTCGTCTTCTAAGTATAAGCCGTGGATGGTTTCGTAACGTTTCGAGATTACTGAATTACTTTTCACCGGAATAATTATTTCGAGTGTTTATAAACTCCCTCTCATTTTCATTTCTTAATTAATTCGCATTTAACATGTATAATTTTCATATACAGCCAATTGTGTATTAACAAAAACGAGACTATATATATATATATAACATTTGATAGCGAGGTTAAATAATGATAAATTATCTCACTAATCTACTGAATTTTCAGAAACCTCTCGTGCACAAGAGAAAAAAAAACCTGGCTAAATTTCCTTCACCAAAACATCATGTGCAACATTCCGAACAAGCATACACAGACGTGTATTAAAGATCGACTCAACATAGTCGCTTCACCTATTTCAAATTCCTAAACACACATCACACGTAAGAAACCTGCGCATAAAAGAGGGCGCGGGGGGAGGGGTAGACGTGGGTCACTTGAAACCCACTCTAATTAATATTTTCCGTTCACAAAAGGTACAAAGTACAGTAAAACCAGGAAGCAACACCATGCTTTTCCTTGAGCTGCAACACGACAAAGGCTCGAGCAAATGAAATTTGTGTGATAAATGATATCCTAAGAGTGCGAAATGGGTTCTCCACGGAAGCCCTTCGACCCATCACGATTAGCGCTTAGATAATTTATAACTTGACTCGTGACTATGTGGGGTGGAGTAGCCTATTTCCCGCAAAAAGATAGTCTAAAAAATAAAGCGTTCAGTGAAAATGCCTTAACATAGGCTCACCATGGGAGTCGAACGCTCCAAATAATGGCTCCTGTCACAGCCTTCTATTTTTGTGTTCATTCCATCTCGGGAAGCTAAAAGATTTTCCTCTTATTCTCTCTCTTAAGTAACGAGGAGTTGCTATAAACTAACCATATCAAAAGCACGATTCGATGTAAGGTTGAGAGACTTTATATGGCCATCAAAATGTCAAATTACCTCTGAAGGAAGACACAAAAAAATATGTGGCACAAAGTTAAGGCTAGAGCTTGAAATATATATATAGTGCCTGCACGCTCGAAATACCTGGAAACATTAACAAGAAGGCAACGCTTCTAGCGGATCTGCGTACGTTAAAGATGAACCTAGTTCAAGTGACCACTTCTTACAGGAAAAATTACTCTTGATCACAGGGTATATTGGACCTGTCTTAATTGCCACGCAATGTTACTTGCTTCTTCAAATCTGTGCACTCACTTTGAAATTTAACTTATCGCTTATAGACTCATCGAAAGGATGTAGACTGGCAAGGTGTAAAGGAAAGGAATTAATAGTCAGCCGAGTCTGTGGAGCAAAGTTGTCCATTTTGGCTCAGTGAGCATCTATGAACCTCAAGGAAGCTATGCACACAACGACAGAGGGGTCTAGGTGAGTCACTTTGACCACTTCACCTCTCCCTCTTCAAAAAGCCTAAGGGACTTAAGTCACCCAGCGACTAAGTGTATTTTAAGTATCATTTGAATGTGAGACTGACTGATCCGTGGTAAATTCACGTAAGCTGGACTTTGAAACTAAAGTTTGACTTGTCCGAAAATAAAGTAACTAACAATCAGCGAGTTTCTAGTGTACATAGTCGACAGAGTCACCTCATCGATTTTATATTTCCTTAGCGCCTATCACAAAAATTAACTCCACGTACGTAGGGATAGAGGATATGCATTCAATATGTATATGTACGTAATTTAAGGAATCGAACGCTCCCAAATAATCTTTACATCTATAGTGATAAAATGAGTATTTCAGCAACAATTGTTTGTGTGGTGTCCTGTGGACATCCGGGACTATACACAGTGGTCAGGTGACCGAGAGAGTGTGCGTGTATGTGAAAAAGAGCGGGAGTTCGAAGGGTGACGGTGTGTTATTCGAGTTATTGACCTTAGTGGCTTCTAGGAATACTACAGTTGGTTTGTTTGTGGGTGTGTATGTGTGCTGTTGGTATGATAATCAAATTCATTCAATATCTGATAGTTAACTATCAGATATGATACCAAGTGAGCTGAATTGCCGCGTGTAAGCTCATTTAACGGATGTATACCACTTTTAAAGGGGAAGGAATTGATCGTCATTTAAAGGGTCATTTAAATATTGTGGTAACGAAAACTTCCACTATTCATTTACACAGATAGTTACCTTCCTCCTGTTTGTTTGTTTTTTTTGTTTGTTTTATTTGTTTGTGGGTGTGTGTGTGTGTGTTGTTGGTGTGATGATCAAGTTCATTCAATTTAACAAATACCCATAAAAACTAAGTACAGCCTTAATTGTCTTACTTGTAACGTTATGTTTAATGAAGATTTCTATGATTTATTACCACAAATAGTTACCTTCTTCTTGCCTACTCCATTCTGAAAACAAAAAAAAACAAAATTAAGAATTACGATCGAGTATGAATCAAAGGCTCTGTGAGCCAACTCGTTTATTGGATAAGCCAATGTAATTTACGTGTCGTGAATAGAAATTGATGTTTGATTTCCATACCGCTAAGGTATGAATCGTTCTAAGAAGTGTTGGACTCGGGTAAATGAGCGTTTTGAGGAGTCTAATGTGAAATTAAATTAGGCCTCAGACAGAAAATATGGTCTGAGTAGGAGTTAGTGTAAGGTAATCACTGTTCCAAGATTTTACCGTAAAGGTTTGTGGAAAGAAAGTTCAAAAGAGTGCTGTTTTGTTTATCGAAAAACTATTGTTGCAATGTTCAGCTAGGCATTTACTTGCGATATAAGCATAGGGATAAGCATATAAAAGCTAATATGCGCTGATGGGACATTCGGACATAAGGATAAGCATATATGCATAAGATTATCAAAAGGTTGTGTTCTTTTTATGCCTAAGCTGTCTAGTGAGTCACGCCGTAGATGGCCTTGTGTTACTGCCACAATCATAGTAACTTTCCCTGTTACGAAGGAGTGGTTGGATCAAATCTGCAGCGCGAAAATGAATTTTTCGTTTTACCTAACCACCCGTAACCGCGCGATTAGCTCGCGCGAGAACGCTTTTCCCCCTAACTCCGCTTCTAAGTAGAATTTTCCCCTCAAAGTTCCTCTATAGTTTGGAAATGAATAAAACAGTCAGAATCCGTCGTTTGCACATATATTTTGATGGCTTTAGGGGGTATTAGAGGGGCATCATTCTGTGCGTTCATACTAATTGATCAAATTTGAAAATATGGCGTCCGCGCGGCCGACCTTCAAAATTTTCCACTCAGATTTTTCGTTCCTTTGCGATCGAGTTAGACCTTGTTGAGCTCAGAAGATAAAGTAGCAATACTATAGAATACTCTCCATGGAAAATAATGGATATCAAGGTCTTAAAGGTGACAGAATAAGCTCTCGAGTCAACGACAGTACGATTCTCTCTTAAGCCATGCGAATTGTGGACGTAAATTGGAAACCGAACTTTCGGACTTCAAGCAGGGCCTAGCGACAACTTGACGATTCCATGGCCCGGTGAATATTATGTTCGAGTAACAATGCGTTCAGAAAGTATAGTTAGATAGAAGATCTTCGTAGTTTTTCAGAATTTTCAACATAACGCTACGCAATTTTCTGGCCATGAAGTCAAGTGAACAACAACCTAAGCATGATGAATTTTATCGCGTGGGCTTTGTACACGTAAGAAATTCGTACGTTTTTCGCTTATAACAGCAAATCAAGAACTGAATAAAACTGTCGTCTCGAAATATTTCTTGGTCATTTTCGTCTTACTTCCTACTGTCAGATTCCATAAAACTTGAGATCTCTTCGCTCAGGGACAAATTTTCATAGTCCTTTAGAAATATGACCCGCGTGCCTATTTGCACACATACGCAACCTATCGCTTAACTTTCTTTCTTTGTCCTCGTTTTTTCTTTTTCGGACACAACAATCATTTTCCTAGAGATATACACTCAAAAATAGAAGCATTGACGCCATAAATGAAATATATGCTGCAAGAGACAAAAGTGTAATCGGAGATTGGTCAAACTTTAATTCACGGATGAAAAATGTATAATTTGAACTTTTTTAAGATTATCATTAGCTTCTTTTTCAACCCCAGCATTATTCTTAGCAACAAAGGTCGCATTCGTTTGTTTATCACTCGCCAAAAACCATCAAATACACTCAAAAGCCTCAAATCGAAAAAATGTTTACAGGAATCGACCAATCATGTGAGCGGACGAGTGCCAATCTTCACATCATATCTACAACTCGCGCATGTGCGCAATTCACGAGTTAAAAAGGCTCTGAGGGATTCAAGTCACTGAGCGTATTTTAATTCGCTAACACTTGCATGTGTCATCTCACGAAAATGGACTTAATAACCAAAGTTTAAATAATCCAAAATTAAAATAAAAAAAACCTTTGTAAAGAAAATAAATAGATTTCAAATTCCTGACTGAATATCACACATAGGAAAGACACTCACAACAGAATATAGGTTATGCATAAAGACGATATGCATACAATAGGTACAGTAAGGGAGCGGTTTGTGAGTTGAGTCACTTATCCCATATTATATCTTCCATTATCATAAGTCACTAAGGGCATGAAATTTTGAATAGTCTATAGTAATAGAGTTACAGACGGAATACTTCTTAGAAGTAACTAAAATGATTAGTAAGTAAGCCGTAAATATACGCTCCACCTGTATTTCAGCTGAATTCGAATTTTATCTTACTTCATTCAGCTAACCCTCATGCCATTCTCGTGACAAGGGACACAGTTTTTTTTTCTTCATACAGACCGATCTGGACCCGTAAATAACCGTTTTGTTAGGAGTTGTATTAATTAATATTTCTGATGCGGTCGCGCAACATACCCTGCCGGTGGTAGAGGAGTACTCTATTTGCAAGCAATAAAACAAGGAAATCTCGCTGGAATACCTTTCACAATGGGCTGCATCTTGATATCATATCAGTTACGGTGCGTTGACGCAAGGGTTAAATTTCGGTCAAGAACAACAATGAAATTGTGGAGAATAATAGTTGTAACTTATTCTTTGCATTTCTTTTGCACAGTACTGTATGAAGTAATAGGATCAAACTAAAATAGTCATGTTGTAAGCTTCTGGTATGTTCTGGAAAAACTTTGTAAATAAATATAAGAACCTGGTCGCGTAGTTGGAGTAGTTGCTGTTGTCGGGAGTGATGACCGACTGTTTGGAAAGCTATACCAAGAGAGACGACTGCGTAAAAGATAGTAAATTTCAAGGAACTTTGGAGAAAACTGTGAGTAAGATATAAATCATCCCAATCCCCTACTGATTTTGTTGAGAATATACTCGTGCATGATAAAACCTGAATGATTACTTGTGTTTGCAAAGAAGAAGGACTCTGGAAATAGCTCAGTTTTCCCTTTTGTTGTATCTCTTAAAGAAATGAAGGTTTACCATAAATTAATCATGACATGTCCTGAAGTGGATTATCGCTGAACATTTCAGAGAAGCCCTATATCTTTATTTTAACATTTGCGTTAAATAGCCTTGACTCCCAATATCTTTGCTTCATTAAGTCTGAAGAAGCGTTTTTATTATTCACTTGTTGCACTCGTCTTCTGGGTGTAGGCCATAGATTGATTTCGATTTTTTTTTTCAAACACGGTCGGCCGTCGATCGATCAACGACTTTTAAAAGGTTTTACGATCGGCCGTCCATCGGTCAACGGACTTTGTTTGACTTTGTTGCCGCGCGAGTGAACAAGTGAATAATTCTAACGCTTTTTCATGGTGATCAAACAGATATCTTGGGAGTCAATAGCTATTTAACTACGGTACGTTAAATAGAAATGTTTTACAGCAGGTTTATACTCTACTGGGTAAAAGCCTTGCATGGTTTTCAAAGTCTTTTTAAACACGATCAGCCGTCAGGGAAATAGGAAATTGGGGAAAGTGAAACCAGCGCTTACATTGTTTTCGAGTAGTTAGAATCTCTGATTAAAAATACCAGGGCATTCAAATAAGCGTAGCTACCTTTAACTGCACATGGGAGGTTGACTCACCCTTGGGGTACAAGGTTTTAGCACATAATAGTTCTGTTGTGCAACTTTAACATTTTTCCCATTGGGAAAATAAATCGCCAAGACGTTCCAGATATTTTCCAAGCGTTAAATAAGATAAGGCTTTCAAAACATCAGTTAAAATGGAACACTTTAGTAGTTTGCGGCACTAGGTCGAAATCAATGTATTAATATTGTAGGTGGCGCATGCCTTCAGTTGAGATTTCTCTCCCACCAGACATTATCATAAGCCAAGCACCTCAACAGAACAAAGGCTCGAGCTCATGCATAAAACTTGCATGACATATTAAATCCTACGAGTGCAAAATCTAAAATATTTCTCATACTCGCTGCGGGAAAGAAAAAATATCTTCATAAACTACACCGGGTTTTTTCTTTTCTTCACAGGTAAGATAAACAATCGCAGTCTTAAGGAAAACAATTTTTTACCTACGATAAAAAAAAAAAAAAAAAAAAAAAAAAAAAAAATTACTGATATATAGCTACTCCCCACAAATGCGGATCATATTTATTTTCTCGGTGAAAGATAAGATTCTGAGCCAGCAATAGAAAACTTTGAAATAATGAAAGAAACACTGTTCTGTAATCACAGCCTATCTTTGTGTATCTCTGAGAAGTTAACTGCCATTCCTGTCCTATTTTTTGAATGATCAATATTAAACTTACAAGAGCGAATAAAGAGAGAAAAAGAAGATAACAGATTTTTGCTCTTGTTGTCTCTCGATTCGATGAAAGGTCAAGAGCTCTTATATGGCCATTAAAACATGAATTTATCTCTGAAGGGAAACACAACAACAATTGTGGCAAAAACGAATGAATACAACGTGAAAACAAAGCGCTAATTAATACGCTCGAAATAGTTCCCACTACTCGAAGATTACTTTCTGCTGAGCGCTAAAGAACGCGGTCTAAAAGGGATCTAGAATCAAAGATTAAATCCGAAATATAATCTGATATTAAACTTCTTGGCTGAATCCGTCTGCATGGGCGGTTGGCACATTATGCCATAGCGGCACAACCGTTAGCAATGGCGAAAATAAACTTTTCTGAGTTTCACAATGAAAACAGTTAAGCGCCAAAGCGCTCAAGAGATTTGCAACTGTAGGTTTAAAGTAAGGCTTTTGATAGATCAGTTAAATGGAACAGCTCAGTTGTTTGCAGCATTTAATCGAAATCAGTTTTATCTAAGATGCGCTTTCAGTCAGCAAAATGTAAACGCACGTCCGGGATTTTGACTGCACTAGGATTTGTGCTTATTACTTGTCGCGTCTACGTTTGCTTTTATAATCCCTACGGGGTCTGAATACTTCGAAAAAGAAATTGTCTTCCTTGCCGCTGAATCATGAGTTATTCCTTTCCCACTAAGTACACGATTAGTACTTCAATTGAAAAAAATAAACAGCAAGAGGGCATTACTCACGTAAAATATTCGTAAAGAAATACTTTTAAGTTTAAAAAAATTCCATAGAGATTCTATAGAGTGTATCGGATGCAACTTCTTTTAAAAATTAAACTATTTCAAATTACTATGCCCATGTCACAGATAGGAAAGAGTGAAGGGTTGATGGGGAGAGGGGGCCCACTTACAATTCACTTTTCTTACTATTTGCCGTGTACAAAAGGTACAAAAGGGGGCCTGGGAGCAGCATCATATTGTTCCTTGAGTCGCAAGACACTGTGAAAGTAGGCTCAAGCAAAAACAGTTTCAGTCACATGGAAAAGTTTTTCTTTCTGAAATACAAAAAAGTCACTGATATTTAACCTCTTCTGACAAAGACGGGCCATATTTATTTTTTCAGAGTCTGCAGTCAAAAAAATGAAAAAATGAGCAATAATCGCAGCCTTTGATCTTTGTGTCCCTTCTCTCTGTGAGAGGTCAATCGCCAGTTCCCCTATTTTCTTAAAAAATCAATATAAAAGTTATATTGTATGAAAAAGGGTAAGCTCTAATTGTCTTTCTCAAGTAAGGAGAAGTTGCTATAAATTAATCATAACTAATACACGATTCGATGTAAGGTTTCTAGATCTTACATGTCCACCAAACGATCCATTTACCTCTGGAGGAAGAAATTTATTTTCCGTGGCAAAACTAATAAACTCAACGTGAAAATAAAGCACTAACGCGTCCAAATACCTAGCGCGAGTAGCTGTCCGAAAAGGTAACCCTTATAACGGATCTGTCAAAATGGAATACTTCAGTCGTTTGCATAAGTCAGTTTACACTCCTCCATTCTGGCATATGTGGTGCGACGAGACTTCATTCCCACTGCGATTACAACTCAGTATACCAAGGTGCGGTACAGTTCTTTTAAGGACCTTTAGACTCAATGGGCGATTCATGATTATTTGAACTAAAGATTTACCAATAATGAATGAATTGCACTTTTAGATAAACACCATGCCATTAGCTACGCTGAAAGGCACATTAAAGTATACTATCTAAAAGAAGAAAGTCTGAGACACTATCAGAAACATCTTGGATAGACCAGTCTGCCCATATGAGGCCCCCACACCATCAGCATTTATTGTTCTATTGTAAACATTTTGCTTAAACGATTTGGCGCAAGAGAAGAGAGAAGGGTGCACTGGCTTCGAAGTAGGGCCCATGAGTTTCCTTGCATTTTGAATTGAACCTCCGCCTTTTCTATTTGCAGAAGCGATGTGAAAATAGAGGGCCAAGACTTCGAAATGATTTGCAACAGTCTTAAGAGATCAGGTCTTTGATGGATCTCTAAGTTATTTCGACACCGTTAAGTCACGGGCGGCATTTAATAAAAATTAGTCCATTTTTATATGGCATTAGGGACGGATTTATTCCCAAACAGAAACCGTCATACAAGTCAAGTAGCTTTAGCCAGATGAGTGCGAAAAAAATGGAATTGATACCTATGAGCACGTACACGTGAACAGGTGACTTGCGTCTCCTAGGTGTACCACTCTTAATTTTTCATACTCATTGTCTGTGAACATCTAGAGTGCGTATTTCTTCTCAGTTAAGTATCGCCGCAAACTGCTGTGTAAGAGCTACAGATTGTTCTTTGGTCATCAGGTACTATTCTTCATTTTTTTCTAGGTGCAGTTCCATAAAAAAAAAAATTCGATAAAAGGTGGTCAAATTCGGATGCAGGTATAGGCTCTCAATTCTTTGGCTTTTAATCCTATTTGGTGCCACGTACGGATGTCATTGTTCATTTCAAAAGAAAAAAAAAGGATTTCAATTTGAAAATGCCGAGTTTTGGAACGTACTTCTTCGCACTAAAATGCTTTTAGCTCAAATGAATAGTCAGTTAGGGACAATGCAAGCAAGGAACTTTTGCTATAAGTAAACTTTTTCTAGACCGTACTTTCCCTTTAACGTCAATGTATTAAATCAGAAGAGTGCAAAGCTTTTTTTTCTGACCATAAGCCTCCACTAGGTGTTGCTATAAAAAAACACTAAGTATATCCTCCCCGTCCAAGTGTGTATTATTTACGCGAATAAAAGTTGACACCAATGTCCATTATGAATAATTGCTAATACATTTTACGATAAAGGGAGACCCGAGGACAAAATTCATATAACATACAATGAAACAGTAACTTTGGTATACATTTGCAGACCTTAATTGAGGATCTCAGTGGATGTTAGCCGTCATCCATCAAATGGCCAAAATATCAACCTTCAACCGTCAAAAATGCAATATTTTTACTGTCAACCGTCAAATAAAAAAGCGAATTTTAGCCGTCAAATGTCTCAGACATCCTAACTAAGACCTAAACGATTGCCTAAATAAGGGCCAAGTTCTGTTGCTCAGTTAGCCGTCAACCATCAAATGCCCAAAGTATTAACCTTCAACCGTCAAAAATGCAATATTTTTACGGTCAACCGTCAAATAAGCAAACCAATTTTAGCCGTCAAACGTCTATGATATCCTAAGAACTAAACGATTGCCTTAATAAGGGTCAAGTTCTGTTGCTCATAAATAAAGATTTCCATATATTACAAAAAACACCTTTATGTAAGTTCTTCAACTTCTAGTCGCGAGTAAAATTGGTTAGCGACAGAACTGACTTCAAGTGTGGAAACACTTCCCGTATCGTAAAACGTTGGTCATTTATCAATAAAGGGTGATATAAATTAATAGTTCTTGACAAACGCGTCATTATGAAAAATTATAGGCAAATTTCGCGTGTTGAGCTCGTTTTATAAACGACATTCCTAAAAATTAACCGTCAACCATCAAATAACCCAAAATTTAACAGTCAACCGTACAAAGGGCTTATTTTTAACTGTAAACCGTCAACGTGAACCCCCTCCCATTGAGACCCTTTTAATTTGACCGTGTTACTAGTATTGATGTTGTTGATCATATATAGAAAGATGGTTTAATTAGTTAATGTAATAGAATGTGCAATAAAAATAAAATGAAAAAACACGAACCTGAATCAGTATCGCTGAGTGTATTTACTTTAATCATTCAAACATACAAAGTAACTCTGTGAAGTCGCTTCAGTAGCATGTTAAGATTGTCTGTTACTGAAACATTTCTATGATGACCATGATCTATTACTGCAGATAGTTACCTGGTATGAACAAATCCATCTCTGTAAAGAAAACAAAGAGAGGAACTACTATCAAATACGATTTAAAAACAAAATGGAAACAAAGGATAAGGTTTGCAAAATCATCTCAGTCCCTTACTGATAAGCTGACTAGCTGTATAATGTATCATTCTTTCTAAGCATCAGCTCCCGCGAAGTGTTGTTATAATGAAACACCAACTTAGCTGAAAAAATATCTCCGAACTCCAAGTTTGTTTTATTTACGGGAATAAAAGTTAATAGACCATATTTTATTTTTTTAAGAATTTTTATTTATTTATTAATATGGTTAATTACATGGGATATCTATCGTAGAAAATATTTGTCACTGCAACAACGCTATCTTCGCTGTAACAACAAAACCAACGCATAATACGATAAATGAAAATCTGAAGACAAAATGTAGAGCTTATGTAACATACAATGAGACAGTATCTTTTGTAGACATTTGTAGGGCTTAATTGAGGATCCCAAAGGAGTCAGCCGTCACCCATCAAATGGCCACAATATTAACCTTCAACCGTCAAAAACGCAATATTTTTACCTTCAACCGTCAAATAGGCAAGCCAATTTTAGCCGCCAAATGTCTCAAATATCCTAACTAAGAACTAAACGATTGCCTTAATAAGGATCAAGTTCTGTTGCTCATAATTAAAAGTTTTGAGATATCACATAAACACATTTATGTAAGTCCTTTAACTTCTAGTCGCGATTAAAATTGGTTAGCGACAGAACTTAATTTACGGCGTGGAAACATATACACCTAATTGCAATAAGGTTGTTATAGAAAAAAGCAAAAAGCGATCAAAGGCTATGTGAGCCAACGCGTGAATTGAATAAGCCAATGTAATTTGTGTCGTCAATAGAAATGGGTGTTTGATTTCCATACCAGGGTATGAATCGTTAGACTGGTAAATGAACATTATGAGGAATATGATGTGAAATTAAATGAGGCCTCAAAGACAGAAAATATGGCCTGATTAGGATTTAGTGTAAGACAATTACTGTTCCAGATTTTACTGTAAAGGTTTGTAGAAAAAAAGTTCAAAAAGGTGCTGTTTTGTTTATCACAAAACTATTGTTCCAAGATTGAGCTCAGTAATTACTTGCGATGCAAGTATAGGGATAGGCATGTAAAAGCTTTTGCGCTGGATGGAACGCACGGACATAACGATAAGCATATATGCATAAGATTATCAAAACGTTGCCTTCTTTTTATGCTTACACTGTCTAGTTAAGACTTGGTTGGCATGAGCGTAAGGATAAACATAAGCGAAAGACTTTCCGGCAATCAGCAAGCACTATACTGCTTCTACCAACCATGTCCCTATTTAACATAACCGACATCGATTGAGCGCTTGTGCACATGTTTATATATGTTGCAGCTGTGCCCACCTGCGCATTAGCTTGTTATGTTTATGCTTATGCTTGTGTTGCAACGGAGTACCGCGCATGGAGCCTGTTTTGCATTTCTGAGATGATTATTAGCACGAGAATGAAAACAAGTAGAGGGATGTTCACACTAATAACCTACGCATACACAGTGCGAGCTACACCATTGAAGGAACAGGATATCGATTGATTGAACTTATGCTTGAGCTTATTTCGCTTCAGTTCCCACTTGTGAACCACTTTCCAACGTCGATACAGCTCCAGGAATACCAAACAAGCCTCAAACAAGTCACTTTTCGAGTAGTTGGCCGTGAGTGACACTTCAATATTGGACTATGGTGAGCAGCGTTTTAAATGTAAAATGAACATATAGATAAAGTTTCAATCAATCTAATGTGGTGTCTGGGCGGCCTTCCGGTAAAAAGCAGTGCTGTTGATATCGTTCTAGGAGAAGCGACGTAGGTGGTTCAAATCCTCCGCGGTCGAGTACATTTTGCGTTTTGCTGAACTTCCTTTCTTTGTTTTTTTTTTTTTTTTCTTTTTCGGGCACCATAATCATTTTCCTAGATATATACAATCTAAAATAGAAATATTGACGTCATAAATGAAATATACGCTGCAAGAGATAAAAGTGTATTCGGAGATTGGGTAAACTAAAATTCGCAAATGAAAAACGTATACTTTTTTACTCTTTCAAGATTATCATTGCCTTCTTTTTCACCCCAACACGATTCTTAGCAACATAGGTCGCCATTGCGTTTGTTTATCACTCGGCAAAAACTATCGAATGCATTCAAAAGCCTAGAATAGAAAAACGTTTACAGGAGTCGACCAACCGAGCGAGCTAGCGAGCGCCGTTCATCACATGATACCTACAACTCGCTCTTGCGCATGCGCGCAATTCACTAGTTAAAAAAGGCGAAAAAAAGCAAGCTTTAGTTGTCTCTCTCAAGTATGGAGGAGTTGCTATAAATTAATCATATTTAATACACGGTTCGATGTAAGGTAGAGAGATCTTACATGTCCATCAAAAGATTTATATACTTCTGGAGGGAGACAGAAAACATTCGTAGCAAAACCTAATGAATTCAACGTGAAAATGAAGCGCGAACACGCTCAAATACTTAGCGCAAGTAACCGTCCGAGAAGGTAACGCTTTTAACGGATCTCTTAAAACGGAATGACTTGATCGTTAGCAGAACTCAATATACACCAGTCCATTCTCGCATGAGTAGTGGTGGGACGAGACTTATCTCCCACTCGGATTACAATTCAGTACACAAAGCCGCAGGTCAGATCTTCTAAGAACCTTTGAATTCAATGGGCGATTCGTGATTACTTGAACTAAAGATTGATCAATACTTAAGAAAAATGTTTACAAAAGAGCGATTAATTCTGAAAGTGTGCCAGCCTCGTATAGGCAGACTGGTCCATTGAAGAGGTTTCTGATAATGTCTCAGACTTTCTTCTTTGAGATAGCATTCTTTAATGTGCCTTTCAGCGTAGCTAATGGCATGCTATTTGTCTAAAAGTGCAATTAACGAATTCAACGCAGGAGAAGAAAGAAGGGTGCACAGGCCTCGTAGCAGGACCCACGAGTTTCCTTCCAGTTTGAATTGCAACTATGATCTATTGCCATGGATATTAACCTTTCCTCAACCTCTCACTCTCCGAACTAATGTCATCACAACATGTAAACAAATGTTTCAAATTTAGCATATAAAACTGCTTCGTTTTGAAACATTTTTCAAATTCGATAGACCATAGTTGTCGGAGCTAGGTCACAAGCTTATGATATGCCTGCGTTCAACCAATCACAAGGTTAGAAATTCAATATCCTTGCTCCACGTTTTTACTTATTGAATATATGTGTTCTATTTGAACAAACCTACATATTCCTTGCGTAGTGTGTCATCGTCGTTGGCTCCACTTTTGTATAGAAGATAGGTGTCCATTTCACATCATTGCCTGATGGTGAGTTCTGTAATGGCTGTAAAGGCCAATACGAGCCTTGATTTGTCTATCACATTCTGGACAACACAGGCCTGGTGGTAGTTCTGTCCGTGGCTGTTCTTGTCTTTCTTTCTTCCTTTCCCTCTTCAGCCTTATGCCTTTTGAACGCCTTTCCTCAAACTTTTCCACTCCATCTCTTATTGCTTTCCTCCAAATAGTTCTGTTCATAGCCAGATTTTCCCATTCTTTAGTGTCAATAGCGCACTGGTTAAGGTGACTTTTCAGCCCGTCCTTAAATCTTTTCTTTTGCCCTCCTACATCCCGTTTACCTTCTGTCAGTTCACTGTAAAACATCTGTTTTGGCAGTCTGTTGTTTTCCATCCTCACTACATGGCCACTCCATCTCAACTGGTTCTTCACAAACACACTCTCCACACTACACATAGTTGCTTGTTCCAAAACACTGAGATTAGTTCTCCTATCTTGCCACTTAATGGTCATCATTTTCCGTAAACATCGTTGCTGGAACTTTTCTAAGGCTGCTATGTGTCTGCGGTAGATTGTCCATGTTTCAGATCCGTATAGCAAGGTGGTTACAACTATGGCTTTATACACCTTGATTTTTGTGTCTAAACTGATGTCTCGGTCTTGAAACACTCTAGACTGGAGTTTCCCAAAATCTGCAGCGGCTTGCTGTATTCGATGATTGACTTCTGCGTCCACATTTGCATGAGAAGATAAAGTACTGCCAAGATACGTAAAGTTATCCACGTTCTCCAGGACTGTTTCTCCAATTTTTATAGATGGTGAAGTTTTAACTGTGTCTTTTGGAGAGGGTTGGAAGGGAACTTGAGTTTTCTTGGCATTTATCTTTAAGCCGAGTTGTGTATATGCATAGTTAAAAGCATCCAGTATATTTTGTAGATCTTCCTCAGTATGTGCTGCTATGACATTGTCATCTGCATACTGGAATTCAACTATTGCAGATTTAGAGATCTTACTTCTTGCTCGTAATCTTCGCAGGTTGAAGAGTTTTCCCTCAAAGCGAAATGCAATTTCAATCAACTGTACAGGTAGTCTTGGGTATGCAATGAGAAGCACTACTGATATAAAGATGGAAAACAGTGTTGACGCCTTTAGACAACCTTTTTTCACTCCTGTCTTTACTTCAAACGGTGTGGAAGCACCATCTTTTACAAGCACAGTTGCTGTCATCTGATCATGCATTAGTTTTATCATATTAATAAATTTCCGAGGACATCCAGATCTTGCCAGCACATCCCAAAGCAACTCTCTAGCAACAATATCAAATGCCTTTGTGAGGTCGATGAATGCCAAGTATAGTGGTTTGTTCTGTTCCATGCATTTTTCTTGAAGTTTTCTTACAGAGAAGATCATGTCAGTTGCTCCCCTATTTGGTCTGAGACCTGATTGACTTTCTGGAAGGATTTTCTCTGCGATACCCTGGAGTTTGATATTAAGTACGCTTGATAGGACCTTACCGGCAGTGCTTAAGAGTGATAGTCCTCTGTAGCTACCACATTCTGACCGATCACCCTTTCGCTTGTAAATTTTAACTATATTAGCATTTTTCAGTTCAGGTGTTATTTTTTCTTCTGCCCATATTTTGATAATAAGCTGATGAACTTGTTCTTGTAACTTTTCACCACCATATTTATATATATCAGCTGGTATACCATCTGGGCCGGCAGCTTTATTGTTTTTCATTCTTAATATAGCCTTCTTTACTTCATCTAGAGTTGGTGTGTCACATAGAGACTGTTTGATAGGCTGCTGTGTTATAAGGTTGATCACATTTGCATTGTATGTGGTCTCTTGATTAAATAGGCCCTCAAAATGTTCTCTCCATCGGGCATTAACTTCTTTGTTGGTTTTCAGAACAGTTGTACCATCTTCACTTTTTAGTGGAACTTGGCCTTGCATACAAGGGCCATATACCTCTTAAGTGGCCTTGAAGAAAGCTCTGGAATTATTTCGATCTGCTAAGCTTTGTATTTCTTCAGCCTTCTCCCTCCACCACTGATTTTTTATTTCTCTTACTTCTCTTTGCAGAGTACCTTTAATTTCCATATATCTGGTCTTCTTGACAGTAGAGTTCGGGTCTTGTTTCAGTTGTAGAAAAGCATTTCTCTAATTGTCTATCAGCTGTTGCAGTTCCAAGTTGTTTTCATCAAAACAGTCTTTACGTTTCCTCTTTTGGTAGCCAAGCACCTCATCGCATGTTTTTTTTGATGACAGACTTTAATTGTTTCCAGTGTTCTGTGACATCTGTAGGGAGTTCTTCTGGCGCATACTCTTTTAGCTTCTTTACTAATTTCTGTATACATTCTTCATCCTGTAGGCCAGTAACATTGTATTTTGTGTTCTGTGGCTTGTTATGGCATTTGCTCCGAGCCTTGAGCTTGAGTCGCATTACTGATGAAATGAGCCGATGGTCGGTCCAGCTCTCATCCGCTGCAGTGACAGCCTTTGTACTAAGCACATCTTGCTGGTCACTCTTTCTCACTATCACATAGTCAATTAGGTGCCAGTGCTTTAACCTTGGGTGCTGCCGTAACACTTTGACTGAATCTCTTTGCCTGAAGACAGTGTTGGTAATCAGGAGGTTATGCGCTGCACATTTTGCCAGTAGCATGTTACCATTGGAATTAGCCTTCCCCACTCCATTTTTTCCAATTATACCTTCCCAGATGTTGTGATCTCTTCCTACTCTGGCATTAAAATCCCCTAGTATGATGAGTTTGTCTTGGGCTGGTGTGGCAGAAATGAGCTCATCCAAGTCAGCATAAAAGGCCTCTTTAACTTCCTCTTCAGCATCAAGAGTTGGCACATAAGCACTTACTACTGTTGCATTCTGATTTTTTTCGAAGCCAATTCTTAAGGTCATAAGCCTCTCACTTATTATCATTGACTCCCACTGGTTGTTCAGTCAGTTTGGTAAGCAGGTCATTTCTTATTTCGAATTGAGTACGGTGAATATTGAAACACCATGACATAAACATCACTAAACGATAAAAATTATGAAAATAGGAAAGATTGAATTAGGATAGGTTGGCAAAATTATTTCACTTCTAAGCTAAGTAGTTCAGAGGGAAGTAATACAGACTTTTCATAAAAGGACAAGCACTGATGGCATTCGTTTTTCTTCTTTTTTTTTGTCGGAGAAATAACTGTGAAAAGTGAAATGAATAATATTCTTTCGATAATTTGTATAATGTATGAATCTATAAACCTTGAAAACCCACATGGGCAAATGAGGTACTAAGATTTTGGACTTCAACTGAGTCTGTATTTTTTAGGTTTCCGAGAACAAACCTGGAAATAGTGCAGAATGCAAAAGCCTGACCAACTTAGAACTATTAATATCAAATCAAATCCAACCAAATCCACAAAAGCCAATGAAGGACTGAGATCTTATATTTAAACTGAGTTTGATGTTGTTTCATGTTGCTGTTACTAACAAAAGCAACAACGAAAAAAGCGCTGTTGTCGTTGTTGCTTTCTTTTCTAGATAGCTTGTTCAGAGCCTCAAACGCTAAAACGCCAAAACAAACAAAGAAAAAACAAATACCAAACAAAACGAATTGCTTTTTGTTTATCGAATAAGCCTTACTGGATAAATATTATCTGTATTTTGACAAGAATCTGTATTTCTGATAAGTAGTGTAACATGTAAAAAAAAATCTCTCTGCTTCCGGAAATAAAAGAGATAAAAAATAAATATAACAAGAGAAAACTATAATCATGTCTACTACGATTCACTACCTTGCACTCTCCCCATACTAAAATATCGCTCAAATATCGCCGATATATCGTGCTAACCGCGATCATCCTTTGCATTACTTTTGCACGGTATTGTATGATGCAATAGGATCAAATTAAAATAGTTATGTTGAAAGCTTCTGGTATGTTCCGCAAAAACTTTGTATACATATATGAGAATTCAGTCGTGTAGCTGGAGTAGTTGCCGTTGTCGGGAGTGATCGACTGTTTGGAAAGCTAAACCAAGAGAAAGGACTGCGTTTTTTATAATTCACTTGTTGCACTCGTCCTCTGCGTATAGGCCGTGGATGATTTTGGAGTTTTTTTCAAACACGATCAGTCGTCGATCGATCGTCGATCGATTAACGACTTTTAAAAGGTTTTAGGATCGGCCGTCCATCGGTCAACGGACTTTGTTTGACTTAGTTGCCATGCGAGTGAACAAGTGGATAATGATAACGCTTTTTCACGGGTAATCAAACAGATATCTTGGGAGTCAATAGCTATTTAAGAGGAAATGTGGCCAAAAATCAAACATTTTCAAAATATGGTGGCAACAGCCAAAAATTGATTTGACTATCCTGCCAAGTTCTATTGCTATTGAGGGAGCAATGCAACAATTTTCGGACGACGATCCCCTTTTGTGATAAAGCAATATGGACTGTAAGATCATATTTTGTTAAATAAGCTGTAAATTGGATATAAAATGCGAAACAAATGAGTTTGTGTGTGAATGTGAACATTTTCGAACAACTGACGGCACGATCAAATCAGCTCATTTTATTCAACTTTAAAATTTGATTAAATCGCACTGAATCATTTCCCCAAATAATCTTTTGGAGATCGAAAACAACCACACTTCGCCTTCCAAAAGCCAGATTTTCAGTCGATTATTTTGTATAGCACATAGTTAAATAACGGATTACTTTTGACCTATTTTTAATCTTGTTAGAAGGAGGTCGGATAAATTCAATTACGTTGTGTAAATAAATGATCAAGAATTGCTCAAATTGCTGTCAAATTATGTATTGATGTTGTTTTTCAAGATTTGGTAGTTTTAATCGGTCCAAGTGTTTTCAATTCGTGGCATGACGCTCCGAGATTTGTGTGAAATTTTGAGCTTCAAAAGCGGCATTTGGTCGAGATTCAGTTATTATCGATTTTCTCGAAAATAAATCAATATTCAGCCGAACGAAGTATGCAGTGCTTTGTTGCACCATAAGGCCTATCTAACTTGAGAATATGAGCCGAATCGATTTTTTGGCTGTTGCCACCAAACGTTTGACTGTTGGTGACATTCGCTCTTAACTACGGAAGGTTAAATATATATGTTTTACAGCGGGTTTATACTCTACTGGATAAAAGCCTTGGATGGTTCTCAAAGTCTTTGTTTTTTAAACACAACCAGCCGTCGAGGAAATGAGAGATTAGGGAAAGTGAAATGAACGCTTTCATTGTTTTCGAGTATTTAGAATCTCTGATTAAAATACCGGGGCATTCAAATAAGCATAGCTATTTTAAGTGCACTGAAAATTAGATACCCGATTCGATGAAAGGCCAAGAGATTTTGTATGGCCATTGAAAGATGAATTTACCTCTGAAGGGAGACAAACAACATCGTGGCAAAAACGAGTGAATACAACGTGAAAATAAAGCACTAATTAATACGCTCGAAACATTTTCCACTGGTCAAAGATTACTTTCTGCTGAGCACTAAAGAATGCGGTCTGAAAAAGATCTAGAATCAGAGATAAATCCGAAATATAATCTAAAATTAAACCTCTTCGCTGGATCCGTCTACATGAAGCCTAGCACATTATGACATAATGGCACAAGCGTTAGTAATGGCATATACATTGAGGAAGACTTTGGAACTGATTACAGCACCCATCCAAGCATTTAGGCCAAACTAACTAACCATTCTTCAAACATGATGAAAAATTTCGATTTTGAACCCATTAACTCAAAGCAAGTGGAGAAGTTTTTGTTACAAATGAGTACGCGTAAATCCTGCGGCCATGACCTTATGCCTCCATGATTACTGAAGGACTCTCCATCTGTGATATCAGAGCCTCTTGCAAAACTAATTAACTGTTCAATCAATCTAGGTTACTATCCTTTACGCTGGAAAATGGGGCAAATGACCCCTTTATTTAAGAAGGACAATGAATTTTGTAAAAAGAACTACAGACCCGTATCTGTTCTTCCGGCCCTCAATAACATATTTTTGAACGAAACCTAGCAAAACAACTTGAGCCTTTTTATTAAGATATATTATCAGATTTCATCTCCGCATATAGACCAGATTAGAGCTGTCAAACCTCTTCCGAACTTGGATTTGCTAACAGTCGGCAAGAGTGAAATGGCATGATTGTAAATCAGGCAATGGTGATTGGTGTGAATAGTGAATATGAATTTTCTTTTTCTGCCAAGAATTCAATTGATTTATTGGGCGTAACTATCTACAAGGATTTGATAAGGTTAATTAACAACTTGCTGTTCTTACGAGATTTAAAAAACATTATGACCAGTAATGCAATGCTGCGTTTATAGAAAGCTTTTATTCTACCACACTTTCAATATTGCTCTCTTATTCGGCATTTTCCTGGCAATAGAAATTGTGATAAACTAGAGTCTTTGAACAAACGTATTTTACGATCTATTTTTAATGATCCACTTTTTAGTTAGTATGATATGTTAAAGAAAGCAAAGATGGCATCCTTATATACTGGAAGCTGACTTTACTCTAATGGTAACTCTAATGGTAATTTTCAAGAGCTTATTTGTTTCTCTGTATCCTGGATATCTAAAAGAGCTTTTTGTTCTTTGTAATTCCAGTTATTCACTGAGAGGAAAGAATATTTTGACTCTACCTATACCAAAAACAACAAAATATGGTCTTGAGTGCATCCGATATCAAGAAGCAAAAACTTGGGATTCGCCCCCGCACAGCATGAGAACAATTACACTATTTAAAGATTTTTAGACAGCCATACGGAAAATGAACTTTTAGTAATAATTTCTTTAATTATTGTATTGGTAGTGGTTCTATTTATAATTTGACAGAATTGTGTATTTTTATTTCTCGAAGATATTAGCTCAACAGAGCTACTCTGAAAATTCGAGTCGAATTAAAGTATATGTATGTACGTATGTATGTATGCCATAGTGGCACAAGCATTAGCAATGGCGAAAATAAACTTTTTTCTGTTATGTTTCACGATGAAAAAATTAAGCGCGAAAGCGCTGAACAGATTTGCAATTGTAGGTTTAAGGTCAGACTTTTCATAGATCAGTTAAAAGGAACAACTCAATTGTTTGCAGCATTTAATCGAAATCAGTGTCTTCTAGGATGCGCTTTCAGTCAGCACAATATAAACGCACGTCCGAGATTTTGACTGCACTGGGATTTGCCCACTCAGCTTATTACTTATCGCGTCTACGTTTGCTTTTCTAATCCCTTCGAGGTCTGAATACTTGGGAAAAAAGTTGTTGTCTTCCTTGCGGCTAAATCACGAGTTATTCCTTTCCCACTAAGTGCACGATTAGTCCTTTAATTGTAAAAACAAACAAAAACAAAGCATTACTCGCGTAAATCTTTTCGTAAAGAAATACTTTTAAGTATAAGAAACTGCCCTAGCGATTGTATAGAGTGTATCGGGTGCAACTTCTTTTAAAAGTTAACTTAAAATTCACTTTACCTATTATATATTTGCCGTGTACAAAAGATACAAAAGGGGGCCTGGGAGCAGCATCATAATGTTCCTTGAGCCGCTAGACACTGAAAGTAGGCTCAAGTAAGAAAAATTTCTGTTAAATGAAAAAGTTTTTCTTTCTGAAATACAAAAAAAATTCACTGATATTTAACCCCTTCCGACAAAGACGGGTCATATGTATTTTTTCAGAGTTTGCAGTCAAAAAAATTTGAAATTATCAAAGAAAAAATGATCAATAATCGCAGCCTCTGATCTTTCTGTCTTTTTCATCTCTGAGAAGTCAATCGCCAGTTCCCCTATTTATTTAATAATCAATATATGTATATATGAAAAAGGCGTAAGCTCTTGTTGTCTCTCTTCAGTGAGGAGCATTTGCTATAAATTAATCATAATTGCTACACGAGTCGATGTAAGGTTTCTAAATCTTACATGTCCATCAAACGATCCATTTACCTCTGGAGGGAGATATTAAACTTCCGTGGCAAAAACTAATGAATTCAACGTGAAAATATTGCACCAACGTGCCCAAATAGCAAGCGCGGGTAACTGTCAGAAAAGGTAACGCATATAACGGATCTGTTAAAATGGAATAGTTCAGTCGTTTGCAGAAGTCAGATTACACTCCTCCACTCTGTCATGTGTGGTGTGACGAGACTTGTATATATCCCACTGAGACTACAACTCAGTATACCAAGCTGCGGTGCAGTTCTTTTAAGAACCTTCAGATTCGATGGGCGATTCGTGATTATTTCAACTAAACATTTTCTAATAATGAATGAATTGCACTTTTAGATAAATACCAAGCCATTAGCTACCCTGAAAGGCACAAAGAATACTTCCTCAAAGAAGAAAGTCTGAGACACTTTCAGAAACCCCTTGGATGGACCAGTCTGCCAGTGGGAGGCCCCCACACCATTAGCATTAATTTTTCTGTTGTAAACATTATGCTTAAAGAATTTGACACCAGAGAAGAGAGAAGGGAGCACAGGCTTCGTAGTATGGCCCATGAGTTTCCTTCCAGTTTAAATTGCACTTCCGCCTTTTCTATTTGCAGAAGCCATGTGAAAATAGAAGGCCAAGACTCCGAAATGATTTGCAACAGTCTTATGAGATCAGGCCTTATCGCTTATAAACTCATCGAAAGGATGCAGACTGGCCAGGTGTAAAGGAAAGGAATTAATAGTCAGCCGAGTCTGTGGAGCAAGGTTGTCCATTTGGGCTCAGTGAGCATCTATGAACCTCAGGGAAGCTATGTACACAACGACAGAGGGGTCTGGGTGAGTCACTTCGACCACTTCACCTCTCCCTCTTCAAAAAGCCTAAGGGACTTAAGTCACTCAGCGACTAAGTGTATTTTAAGTATCATTTGAATGTGAGAGTGACTGATCCGTGGTAAATTCACGTAAGCTGGACTTTGAAACTAAAGTTTGACTGGTCCTAAAATAAATAAACTAACAATCAGCGAGTTTCTAGTGTACATAGTCAACAGAGTCACCTCATCGATAATATATTTCCTTAGCGTCTATCACAAAAATTAACTCCACGTACGTAGGGATAGAGGATACGCATTCAATATGTATATTTACGTAATTTAAGGAATCGAACGCTCCTAAATAATCATTACATCTATAGTGCTAAAATCAGTATTTCAACAACGGCAAGTGTTTGTGTGGTGTCCTGTGGACATCCGGGACTATACACAGTGGTCAGGTGAGCGAGAGTGTGCGTGTATGTGAAAAAGAGCGGGAGTTCGAAGGGTGACGGTGTGTTGTTCGAGTCATTATCCTTAGTGGCTTCTAGGAATATTACAGTTTCTTTGTTTGTTTGTTTCTGGATTTGTATGTGTGCTGTTGGTATGATAACCAAGTTCATTTAATATCTGATAGTTAACCATCAGATATAATAATAAGAGAGCTGAATTGTCGCGTGTAAGCTCATTTAACGGATGTATACCACGTTTAAAGGGGAAGGAACCGATAGTCATTTAAAGGGTTTAGTGTTTAACTCTTTAAATATTGTGGTAATAAAAACTTCCACTATTCATTTACACAGATAGTTACCTTCCTCCTGTTTGTTTGTTTTTCTTTTTTATTGGTTTCTTTCATTTGTTTGTGGGTGTGTGTGTGTGTTGTTGGTGTGATAATCAAGTTCATTCAATTTATCAAAAACCCATAAAGACTAAGTAGAGCCTTAATTGTGTTACTTGTAACGTTATGTTAAATGAAGATTTCTATGATTTATTACCACAAATAGTTACCTTCGTCTCTTCTTCTCCGGTCTGAAAACAAAAATAAAAAATGAAGAATTACGATCGAGTATGAATCAAAGGCTCTGTGAGCCAACTCGTGAATTGGATAAGCCAATGTAATTTACGTGTCGTCAATAGAAATTGATGTTTGATTTCCATACCGCTAAGGTATGAATCGTCCTAAGAAGTGTTGGACTCGGGTAAATGAGCGTTTTGAGGAGTCTAATGTGAAATTAAATTAGGCCTCAGACAGAAAATATGGTCTGAGTGGGAGTTAGTGTAGGGTAATCACTGTTCCGAGGTTTTAACGTAAAGGTTTGTAGAAAGAAAGTTCAAAAGAGTGTTGTTTTGTTCATCGATAAACTATTGTTGCAATGTTCAGCTAGGCATTTGCTTGCGATATACGCATAGGAATAAGCATATAAAAGCTAATATGCGCTGATGGGACACTCGGACATAAGGATAAGCATATATGCATAAGATTATCAAAAGGTTGCGTTCTTTTTATGCCTATGCTGTCTAGTCAGTCACGCCGTAGATGGCCTTGTGTTACTGCCACAATCATAGGTACTTTCCCTGTTACGAAGAAGTGGTTGTATCAAATCTGGAGCGCGAAAGTAAATTTTTCGTTTTGCATAACCACCTGTAGCCGCCCGACCCGCGCGATTAGCTCGCGCGAGAACGCTTTTCCCCCTACCTTCCTTATTGAAAAGAATTTTCTCCTCAAAGTTTCTCTATAGTTTGGAATTAATACACCAATCAGAATCAGTCGTTTCCACATATATTTTGATGGCTTTAGGGGGTACTAGAGGGGCATCATTCTGTGCGTTCATACTAAATGATCAAATTTGAAAATATGGCGTCCTCGCGGCCGACCTTCAAAATTTTCTAGTCAGATTTTTCGTTCCTTTGCGATCGAGTTAGACCTTGTTGAACTCAGAATATAAAGTAGCAATGCTACAGAATACTCTCCATGGAAAATAATGGATATCAAGGTCTTAAAGGTGACAGAATAAGCTCTCGAGTCAACGACAGTACGATTCTCTCTTAAGCACTGCGAATTGTGGACGTAAATTGGATACCGAACTTTCGCACTTTAAGCAGGGCCAAGCGGAAATTTGACAATTCCATGGCCCGGTGAATATTATGTTCGAGTAACAATGTGTTCAAAAAGTATAGTTTAATAGAAGATCTTCGTAGTTTTTCAGAATCTTCGACATAACGCTGCGCAATTTTCTGGCCATGAAGTCAAGTGAACAACAACCTAAGCATGATAAATTTTACCGCGCGGGCTTTGTACACGTAAGAAATTCGTACGTTTTTCGCCTACAACAGCAAATCAAGAACTGAATAAAACTGTCGTCTCGAAATATTTCTTGGTCATTTTCGTCTTGCTTCCTACTGACAGATTCCACAAAACTAGATATCTCTTCGCCCAGGGACAAATTGTCATAGTCCTTTTGAAATATGACACGCGTGCCTATTTGCACACATACGCAACCTATCGCATAATAATAACAGCCTCCCGGTTAGCTCAATGGATAGAGCGCTGGACTGTTGTACGGGAGGTTAAGGGTTCGAGTCCCGGCCGGACCAACACTAAGGGTCTAAAATAATTGAGAAGAATTTGCTACCTTTCTATAACATCAAGAAGTAGTTGGATATTCTAGTCTTCTCGGATAGGGACGAAAAAATGGAAGTCGCGTCTCCTGCAGGGTTGGGGTAGGAGACGTTAATTTCCCACACATGAGATTACTGTGTGAGGGACGTCCTCCCCTGTGGTGGGATGGGTAGAATATTGGGCGCACTTAATTTGGAGCCTCGCTCTGTTGTGCGGCCCTCGCCATACTCTGGTGAAAGTGATTAAATAGCGTAACTTTCTTTCTTTGTCTTCGTTTTTTCTTTTTCGGACACAATAATCATTTTCCTACAGATATACACTCAAAAATAGAAGCATTGACGCCATAAATGAAATATATGCTGCAAGAGACAAAAGTGTAATCGGAGATTGGTCAAACTTTAATTCACGGATGAAAAATGTATAATTTGAACTCTTTTAAGATTATCATTAGCTTCTTTTTCAACCCCAGCATTATTCTTAGCAACAAAGGTCGCATTCGTTTGTTTATTACTCGCCAAAAACTATCAAATACACTCAAAAGCCTCCAATCGAAAAAAAGTTTACAGGAATCGACCAATCAAGTGAGCGGACGAGTGCCAATCTTCACATCAGATCTACAACTCGCGCATGTGCGTAATTCACGAGTTAAAAAGGATCTGAGGGATTCAAGTCACTGAGCGTATTTTAATTCGCCAACACTTGAATTCGTCATCTCACGTATAATGGACTTAAAAACCAAAGTCTAAATAATCCAAAATTAACATACCTAAACGTTTGTTGAGAAAATAAATAGATTTCAAATTCCTGACTGCATATCACACTTGGGAAAGACACTCATAACAGAATAAAAGTTATGCATAAGGACGATATGCATACAATAGGTACAGTGAGGGAGCGGTTTGTGGGTTGAGTCACTTATCCCATGTCATATCTTCCATTATCATAAGTCACTAAGTGCATGAAATTTTGAACAGTCTATCACAATAGAGTTACAGACGGAATAGTTGTTAGAAGTAACTAAAATGATTAGTAAGTAAACCGTAAATATACGCTCCACCTGTATTTCAGCTGAATTCGAGTTTTATCTTACTTCATTCAGCTAACCCTCATGCCACTCTCGTGACAATGGACACAGTTTTTTTTTTTTTTTTTTTCATACAGACCGATCTAGACCCGTAAATAACCGTTTTGTTAGCAGTTGTATTAATTAATATTTCTGATGCTGTCGCGCAACATACCCTGCAGGTGATAGAGGAGTACTCTATTTGCAAGCAATAAAACAAGGAAATTTCGCTGGAATACCTTTCACAATGGGCTGCATCTTGACATCATATCAGTTAAGGTGCGGTTATCAACAACGCAAGCCCCAAACATACATTGACGCAAGGGTAATATTTCGGTCAAGAACAACAATGGTATTGTGGACAATAATAGTTGTAACTTAATAGTTGTAACTTATTCTTTGCATTTCTTTTGCACAGTACTGTATGATGTAATAGGATCAAACTAAAATAGTTATGTTGTAAGCTTCTGGTATGTTCTGGAAAAGCTTTGTAAATAAATATAAGAACCTGGTCGCGTAGTTGGAGTAGTTGCTGTTGTCGGGAGTGATGACCGACTGTTTGGAAAGCTATACCAAGAGAGAGGACTGCGTAAAAGATCATAAATTTCAAGGAACCTTGGAGAAAACTCTGAGTAAGATATAAATCATCTCAATCCCCTACTGATTTTGCAGAGAATATACTCCTACCTGATAAAACTTGAATGATTACTTGTGTTTACAAAGAAGAAGGATTCTAGTTTGCTCAGTTTTCTCTTTTGTTGTATCTCTCAAAAAAATGAAGGTTTACCATAAATAAATCATGACATGTCTTGAAGTGTATTATCGCTGAACATTTCAAAGAAGCCACATAATTTTATTTTAACATTTGCGTTGTTGAATAGCCTTGACTCCCAATATATTTGCTTGATTACGCCTGAAGAAGCCTTTTTTATTATTCACTTGTTGCACTCGTCTTCTGGGTGTAGGCCATGGATCCATTTCGAGTTTTTTTCAAACACGATCGGCCGTCTATTGATCAACGACTTTTAAAAGGTTTTACGATGGGTTCTCCATCGGTCAACGGACTTTGTTTGACTTTTTTTCCACGCGAGTGAACAAGTGAATAATGATAACGCTTTTTCATGGTAATCAAACAGATGTCTTGGGAATCAATAGCTATTTGACTACGGAACGTTAAATAGAAATGTTTTACAGCAGGTTTATACTCTACTGGGTAAAAGCCTTGGATGGTTTTCAAAGTCTTTTTAAACACGATCAGCCGTCGGGGAATTGAGAGATTGGGGAAAGCGAAACGAGCTCTTTCATTGTTTTCGAGTAGTGAGAATCTCTGATTAAAAATACCAGGGCATTCAAATAAGCGTAGCTACCTTTAAGTGCACATGGGAGGTTGACTTACCATTGGGGTAAAAGGTTTTAGCATATCATCTGCTGTGCAACTTTAACTTTTTTCCCATTGGGGAAATAGAGCGCCAAGACGTTCCAGATATTTTCCAAGCGTTAGATAAGATAAGGCTTTCAATACATCCGTTACAATAAATGGTCTTTTTAAAAATAGTTCTTTGGTAACTACGCTATCTTTCTAAATTAAATGATCCATACTTTTTGTTTATCTTTTAGTGCGCGGCTTGTGATAATGGAGATTTCTGTGATGACCATCATCTATTACCACAGATAGTTACCTTCCGGTTCCTCCATCATCTCTGAAGAGATGAGAAAAGAGGAATCACGATAAAGTATGAAAAGAAATATTACTCCCCTGCTGGTTTGATGGGAACACTCGTACACATAACAGCCTGCTATAACACTGTTCACCAATTGGAAGGATGCGGACCTTGCGTAAAAACGACGATAAAGTTTAACAGAATCTGCGGAGTCATCTCAGACATTTCAAATTCACGAGTGTTTATAAACTCCTTCTCGTTTTAATTAATCCGCATTTAACATGTATTATTTTCATTTAAACTCATTTGTGTATAAACAATAAGGAGACTATGCATGCAAAGAGGAAGGGGGTTCGGTAGGGTGGCTAACCTACGCTTCATCACCACACCCGTTTTCAACGTGAACAACTAAAAGCATCTTTCCCTTCATCCTTACATAGCAACACCAAAACGATGACAAGCAAATAAGTAGCTTCTCTTGCAGTTTTGTTACTCATTTTAAGAGTAGAAAATGACAATTGGAGAGACCTTTGTTTCGTGTGTTGGCGAAAAATGAACAAACTCACTAGTTTCAACTGTTTGAAATTTGTCTTGCTGTACTACATAGAGTATGCGCTTATTTAAAACGGAAATCACTCATATCACACTCTGACCCATAAAATCAAACCTACATGAAATAGTGATACATGTGGTCGTCTTACAAATAGATCATTCATAACTACTTATCCCTCTAAAAAAAAAAAATGGAGGCTATACATGTAAATACGGAGAACATTAGGTGGGATGGTTAACCTACGCTACTTATCCAAACCCGTTGTTATCGGGTAGAAGATGAAGTATTCCCCCCTTCCCCTGAAATAGCAACACCAACACGATGACGAGTAAACACATCAGCTTCTCCAGCTGTTTTAATTTTCAGCCGTTTGAAAAGCTAGATCGCGAGATAAACAAGAAAGAGATAACTATACATATTGTCAGTCTGTAGTTCACTCTCCTTTACTGTGAGGCAACATGAATAGTTGTCTTACCCGCTGCTGAATAATATTTCCTTTCCCTCCAAGTGTACGAACGATACTTTAATTGTGATGAAAGCAAAGTATTACTTACGTAAAATATCTCCTAAAAGAAATAGTTAAACTGCCATAGCGATTGTCTACAGTGTGTTAAACTATTTAAAATTGCTGTGCGATTAGCACACACTGAAAAGGTTGGAGGGCTGATAAGTGGGGAGAGGTGTCTACCGTAAAATTCACTAATTTACTTAATGTATATTTGCCGTGTACAGAAAGGACGAGGTACATAAAACCTGGTAGTAGCATTATATTGTTCTTTGAGCTGCTACACACTGGGGAAGTAGGCTCGAGAAAATAACATTTGGGTCACAAGTGCGATGAATTTAAATGTGGCCAGCCTGAGACGGCCTGAGAAAAATGCTAAAATAATTCTCATAATCTCTGAATTACAAGAAAAAACACGATATCTAACTCCTCCCGACAAAGCCGTACAATATGTATTTTTTCAGAGTCTGCGAGCAAAAAAAATTGTAAAATTATGAGAGAAACAATGATAAACAATCGCAGCCTTTCATCGTTATTTTCCTTCCATCTCCAAGAAGTCAATTAAACGCCACTTCTCCCCTACTTTTGAATGATCAATAACAAACTCACATAAAGGAAAATCAAAGGCTCTGTGAGCCAACTCGTGAATTGGATAAGCCAATGTAATTTGTGTCGTCAATAGAAATGGGTGTTTGATTTCCATACCAGGATATGAATCGTTAGACTGGTAAATGAGCATTATAAGGAAATGTGAAACTAAATTAGGCCTCAAAGACAGAAAATATGGCCTGATTAGGATTAAGTGTAAGACAATCACTGTTCCAGATTTTACTGTAAAGGTTTGTGGAGAGAAAGTTCAAAAGGGTGTTGTTTTGTTTATCATAAAACTATTATTCCAATATTGAGCTCAGTAATTACTTGTGATGCAAGTATAGGGATAGGCATGTAAAAGCTTTTGCGCTGGATAGAACGCACGGACATAAGGATAGGCATATATGCATAAGATTATCAAAACGTTGCCTTCTTTTTATGCTTACACTGTCTAGTTAAGACTTGGTTGGCATGAGCGTAAGGATAAACATAAGCGAAAGACTTTCAGGCAATCAGCAAGCACTATAACTGCTTATACCAACCACGTCCCTATTTAACATAACATCGACTGAGCGCTTGTGCTTATGTTTATATATGTTGCAGCTGTGCCCACCTACGCATTAGCTTGTTATGTTAATGCTTATGCTTGTGTTGCAACTGAGTACCGCGCTAGAAACCTGTTTCGCACTTCTGAGATGATTATTAGCACGAGGATGAAAACAAATACAAGGATATTCACACTAATAACATACGCATACACAGTGCGAGTTACACCATTAAAGAAACACCATATCGATTGATTGAACTTTTGCTTGAGCTTATTTCACTGCAGTTCCCACTTGTGAACCACTTTCCAACGTCGATACAGCTCCAGGAACACCAAACCAGTCCCAAACAAGTCACTTTTCGAGCAGTTGGCCGTGAGTGACACTTCAATTTCGGACTATCGGCGAGCAGCGTTTTAAATTTAAAATTAATATTTAGATAAAGTTTCATATAAATATAATGTGGTGCCTGAGTGGCCTTCCGGTAAAAAGCAGTGCTGTAGATATCGTTTAAGGGGAAACGACGAAGGTGGTTCAAATCCTCCGCAATCGAGCAAATTTTGCGTTTTGCTTAACTGCCTTTCTTTGTTTTCTTTGTTTTCTTTTTCGGACACAATAACCATTTTCCTGGATATATACATTCTAAAATAGAAATATTGACGCCATAAATGAAATATACGCCGCAAGAGATAAAAGTGTATTCGGAGATTGGGCAAACTCTAATTCACAAATGAAAAACGCATACTTTTTTACTCTTTCAAGATTATCATTGGCTTCTCTTTACCCCAACACTATTCTTAGCAACAAAGGTCGCTATTTCGTTTGTTTATCACTCGCCAAAAACTATCAAATGCATTCAAAAGCCTAGAATAGAAAAAATTTTCCAGGAATCCACCAACTGAGCGAGCGAGCGCCGTTCATCACATCATACCTGCAACTCGCTCTTGCGCATATGTGCAATTCACGAGTTAAAAAAGGCCAAAAAAAGAAAGCTCTAGTGGTCTCTCTCAAGTATGGAGGAGTTGCTATAAACTAATCATATTTAATACACGATTCGACGTAAGGTAGAGAGATCTTACATGTCCATCAAAAGATTCATATACATCTTGAGGGAGACAGAAAACATTCGTAGCAAAACCTAATGAATTCACCGTGAAAATAAAGCGCCAACACGCCCAAATACTTAGCGCAAGTAACCGTCCGAGAAGGTAACGCTTTTAACGGATCTCTTAAAACGGAATGACCTGATCGTTACAGAATTCAATTTACACAAGTCCATTCTGGCATAAGTAGTGGTGGGACGAGACTTATCTCCCACTGGGATTGCAATTCAGTACACCAAGCCGCAGGTCAGTTCTTCTAAGAACCTTTGGATTCAATGGGCGATTCGTGATTACTTGAACTAAAGATTGACCATTACTTAAGCAAAACGTTTACAACAGAACGATAAATACTGAAAGTGTGCCAGCCTCATATAGGCAGACTGGTCCATTCAAGACGGTTTCTGATAATGTCTCACACTTTCCTCTTTGAGATAGCATTCTTTAATGTGCCTTTCAGTGTGGCTAATGGCATGCTATTTGTCTAAAAGTGCAATTAAAAAATTCAACGCAGGAGAAGAAAATGGAATAGTTCAGTCGTTTGCAGAAGTCAGATTACATTCCTCCATTCTGTCATGTGTGGTGTGACGAGACTTGTATATATCCCACTGAGATTACAACTCAGTATACCAAGCTGCGGTGCAGTTCTTTTAAGAACCTTCAGATTCGATGGGCGATTCGTGATTATTTCAACTAAACATTTTCTAATAATGAATGAATTGCACTTTTAGATAAATACCAAGCCATTAGCTACCCTGAAAGGCACAAAGAATACTTCCTCAAAGAAGAAAGTCTGAGACACTTTCAGAAACCCCTTGGATGGACCAGTCTGCCAGTGGGAGGCCCCCACACCATTAGCATTAATTTTTCTGTTGTAAACATCATGCTTAAAGAATTTGACACCAGAGAAGAGAGAAGGGAGCACAGGCTTCGTAGTATGGCCCATGAGTTTCCTTCCAGTTTAAATTGCACTTCCGCCTTTTCTATTTGCAGAAGCCATGTGAAAATAGAAGGCCAAGACTCCGAAATGATTTGCAACAGTCTTATGAGATCAGGCCTTATCGCTTATAAACTCATCGAAAGGATGCAGACTGGCCAGGTGTAAAGGAAAGGAATTAATAGTCAGCCGAGTCTGTGGAGCAAGGTTGTCCATTTGGACTCAGTGAGCATCTATGAACCTCAGGGAAGCTATGTACACAACGACAGAGGGGTCTGGGTGAGTCACTTCGACCACTTCACCTCTCCCTCTTCAAAAAGCCTAAGGGACTTAAGTCACTCAGCGACTAAGTGTATTTTAAGTATCATTTGAATGTGAGAGTGACTGATCCGTGGTAAATTCACGTAAGCTGGACTTTGAAACTAAAGTTTGACTGGTCCTAAAATAAAATAACTAACAATCAGCGAGTTTCTAGTGTACATAGTCAACAGAGTCACCTCATCGATAATATATTTCCTTAGCGTCTATCACAATAATTAACTCCACGTACGTAGGGATAGAGGATACGCATTCAATATGTATATTTACGTAATTTAAGGAATCGAACGCTCCTAAATAATCATTACATCTATAGTGCTAAAATCAGTATTTCAACAACGGCAATTGTTTGTGTGGTGTCCTGTGGACATCCGGGACTATACACAGTGGTCAGGTGAGCGAGAGTGTGCGTGTATGTAAAAAAGAGCGGGAGTTCGAAGGGTGACGGTGTGTTGTTCGAGTCATTATCCTTAGTGGCTTCTAGGAATATTACAGTTTCTTTGTTTGTTTGTTTCTGGATTTGTATGTGTGCTGTTGGTATGATAATCAAGTTCATTTAATATCTGATAGTTAACCATCAGATATGATAACAAGAGAGCTGAATTGTCGCGTGTAAGCTCATTTAACGGATGTATACCACGTTTAAAAGGGAAGGAACCGATAGTCATTTAAAGGGTTTAGTGTTTAACTCTTTAAATATTGTGGTAATAAAAACTTCCACTATTCATTTACACAGATAGTTACCTTCCTCATGTTTGTTTGTTTTTCTTTTTTTATTGGTTTCTTTCATTTGTTTGTGGGTGTGTGTGTGTGTTGTTGGTGTGATAATCAAGTTCATTCAATTTATCAAAAACCCATAAAAACTAAGTAGAGCCTTAATTGTGTTACTTGTAACGTTATGTTAAATGAAGATTTCTATGATTTATTACCACAAATAGTTACCTTCTTCTCTTCTTCTCCGGTCTGAAAACAAAAAAAAAAAATGAAGAATTACGATCGAGCATGAATCAAAGGCTCTGTGAGCCAACTCGTGTCGTCAATAGAAATTGATGTTTGATTTCCATACCGCTAAGGTATGAATCGTTCTAAGGGCCTGATTACATGAGCCGGGCTGGCCCTGTTACCCGGGCTGATTTCTTTTGTTTTGGTGTTCGCCAAAGCGTGAAAACAAAAGAAATCAGCCCGGCTAACCGGGCCTGCTCGGCTCATGTAATCAGGCCCTAAGAAGTGTTGGACTCGGGTAAATGAGCGTTTTGAGGAGTCTAATGTGAAATTAAATTAGGCCTCAGACAGAAAATATGGTCTGAGTGGGAGTTAGTGTAGGGAAATCACTGTTCCAAGGTTTTGACGTAAAGGTTTGTAGGAAGAAAGTTCAAAAGAGTGTTGTTTTGTTCATCGATAAACTATTGTTGCAATGTTCAGCTAGGCAATTACTTGCGACATACGCATAGGAATAAGCATATAAAAGCTAATATGCGCTGATAGGACACTCGGACATAAGGATAAGCATATATGCAAAAGATTATCAAAAGGTTGCGTTCTTTTTATGCCTATGCTGTCTAGTCAGTCACGCCGTAGTTGGCCTTGTGTTACTGCCACAACTATTGAAACTTTCCCTGTTAGGAAGGACTGGTTGGATCAAATCTGCAGCGCGAAAGTAAATTTTTCGTTTTGCATAACCACCTGTAGCCGCCCGACCCGCGCGATTAGCTCGCGCGAGAACGCTTTTCCCCCTACCTCCCCTATTGATCAGAATTTTCTCCTCAAAGTTCCTCTATAGTTTGGAATTAATAAACCAATTAGAATCAGTCGTTTGCACATATATTTTGATGGCTTTAGGGGGTACTAGAGGGGCATCATTCTGTGCGTTTATACTAAATGATCAAATTTGAAAATATGGCGTCCGCGCGGCCGACCTTCAAAATTTTCTAGTCAGATTTTTCGTTCCTTTGCGATCGAGTTAGACCTTGTTGAACTCAGAACATAAAGTAGCAATGCTACAGAATACTCTGCATGGAAAATAATGGATATCAAGGTCTTAAAGGTGACAGAATAAGCTCTCGAGTCAACGACAGTACGATTCTCTCTTAAGCACTGCGAATTTGAGACGTAAATTGGAAACCGAACTTTCCCACTTTAAGCAGGGCCAAGCGAAAATTTGACAATTCCATGGCCCGGTAAATATAATGTTCGAGTAACAATGTGTTCAAAAAGTATAGTTTGATAGAAGATCTTCGTAGTTTTTCAGAATCTTCGATATAACGCTGCGCAATTTTCTGGCCATGAAGTCAAGTGAACAACAACCTAAGCATGATAAATTTTACCGCGCGGGCTTTGTACACGTAAGAAATTCGTACGTTTTTCGCATAAAACAGCAAATCAATAACTGAATAAAACTGTCGTCTCGAAATATTTCTTGGTCATTTTCGTCTTGCTTCCTACTGACAGATTCCACAAAACTAGATATCTCTTCGCTCAGGGACAAATTGTCATAGTCCTTTTGAAATATGACACGCGTGCCTATTTGCACACATACACAACCTATCGCATAATAATAACCGCCTCCCGGTTAGCTCAATGGATAGAGCGCTGGACTGTTGTGCGGGAGGTTAAGGGTTCGAGCCCCGGCCGGACCAACACTAAGGGTCTTAAAATAATTGAGAAGAATTTGCTACCTTTCTATAACATCAAGAAATAGTTAGATATTCTAGTCTTCTCGGATACGGACGAATAAATGCAAGTCCCGTCTCCTGCAGGGTTGGGGTAGGAGACGTTAATTTCCCACACATGAGATTACTGTGTGAGGGATGTCCTCCCCTGTGGTGGGATGGGTGGAATATTGGGCGCACTTAATTTGGAGCCTCGCTCTGTTGTGCGGCCCTCGCCATACTCTGGTGAAAGTGATTAAATAGCGTAACTTTCTTTCTTTGTCTTCGTTTTTTCTTTTTCGGACACAATAATCATTTTCCTACAGATATACACTCAAAAATAGAAGCATTGACGCCATAAATGAAATATATGCTGCAAGAGACAAAAGTGTAATCGGAGATTGGTCAAACTTTAATTCACGGATGAAAAATGTATAATTTGAACTCTTTTAAGATTATCATTAGCTTCTTTTTCAACCCCAGCATTATTCTTAGCAACAAAGGTCGCATTCGTTTGTTTATTACTCGCCAAAAACTATCAAATACACTCAAAAGCCTCCAATCGAAAAAAAGTTTACAGGAATCGACCAATCAAGTGAGCGGACGAGTGCCAATCTTCATATCAGATCTACAACTCGCGCATGTGCGTAATTCACGAGTTAAAAAGGATCTGAGGGATTCAAGTCACTGAGCGTATTTTAATTCGCTAACACTTGAATGCGTCATCTCACGTATAATGGACTTAAAAGCCAAAGTTTAAATAATCCAAATTTAAAATATCTAAACGTTTGTAGAAAAAAATAAATAGATTTCAAATTCCTGACTGCATATCACACTTGGGAAAGACACTCATAACAGAATATAGGTTATGCATAAGGATGATATGCATACAATAGGTACAGTAAGGGAGCGCTTTGTGGGTTGAGTCACTTATCCCATGTCATATCTTCCATTATCATAAGTCACTAAGTGCATGAAATTTCTAACAGTCTATCATAATAGAGTTACAGACGGAATGGTTGTTAGAAGTAACTAAAATGATTTGTAAGTAAACCGTAAATATACGCTCCACCTGTATTTCAGCTGAATTCGAGTTTTATCTTACTTCATTCAGCTAACCCTCATGCCACTCTCGTGACATTGGACACAGTTTTTTTTTTTTTTTTTTTCATACAGACCGATCTAGACCCGTAAATAACCGTTTTGATAGGAGTTGTATTAATTAATATTTCTGATGCTGTCGCGCAACATATCCTGCAGGTGATAGAGGAGTACTCTATTTGCAAGCCATGAAACAAGGAAATTTCGCTGGAATACCTTTCACAATGGGCTGCATCTTGACATCATATCAGTTAAGGTGCGGTTATCAACAACTCAAGCCCCAAACATACATTAACGCAAGGGTAATATTTCGGTCAAGAACAACTATGAAATTGTGGACAATAATGGTTGTAACTCAATAGTTGTAACTTATTCTTTGCATTTCTTTTGCACAGTACTGTATGATGTAATAGGATCAAACTAAAATAGTTATGTTGTAAGCTTCTGGTATGTTCTGGAAAAGCTTTGTAAATAAATATAAGAACCTGGTCGCGTAGTTGGAGTAGTTGCTGTTGTCGGGAGTGATGACCGACTGTTTGGAAAGCTATACCAAGAGAGAGGACTGCGTAAAAGATCATAAATTTCAAGGAACCTTGGAGAAAACTCTGAGTAAGATATAAATCATCTCAATCCCCTACTGATTTTGCAGAGAATATACTCCTACCTGATAAAACTTGAATGATTACTTGTGTTTACAAAGAAGAAGGATTCTAGTTTGCTCAGTTTTCTCTTTTGTTGTATCTCTCAAAAAAATGAAGGTTTACCATAAATAAATCATGACATGTCTTGAAGTGTATTATCGCTGAACATTTCAAAGAAGCCACATAATTTTATTTTAACATTTGCGTTGTTAAATAGCTTGGACTCCCAATATGTTTGCTTTATTACGCCTGAAGAAGCCTTTTTTATTATTCACTTGTTGCACTCGTCTTCTGGGTGTAGGCCATGGAGTCATTTCGAGTTGTTTTCAAACACGATCGGCCGTCTCTCGATCAACGACTTTTGAAAGGTTTTACGATAGGCTGTCCATCGGTCAACGGACTTTGTTTGACTTTATTTCCACGCGAGGGAAGTGAATAATGATAACGCTTTTTCATGGTAATCAAACAGATCTCTTGGGAATCAATAGCTATTTAACTACGGAACGTTAAATAGAAATGTTTTACAGCAGGTTTATACTCTACTGGGTAAGAGCCTTGGATGGTTTTCAAAGTCTTTTTAAACACGATCAGCCGTCGGGAAATTGAGAGATTGGGGAAAGCGAAACGAGCTCTTTCATTGCTTTCGAGTAGTGAGAATCTCTGATTAAAAATACCAGGGCATTCAAATAAGCGTAGCTACCTTTAAGTGCACATGGGAGGTTGACTTACCATTGGGGTAAAAGGTTTTAGCATATAATCTGCTGTGCAACTTTGACATTTTTCCCATTGGGGAAATAGAGTGCCAAGACGTTCCAGATATTTTCCAAGCGTTAGATAAGATAAGGCTTTCAATACATCCGTTACAATAAATGGTCTTTTTAAAAATAGTTCTTTGGTAATTACGCTATCTTTCTAAATTAAATGATCCATACTTTTTGTTTATCGTTTAGTGCACGGCTTGTGATAATGGAGATTTCTGTGATGACCATCATCTATTACCACAGATAGTTACCTTCCGGTTCCTCCATCATCTCTGAAGAGATGAGAAAAGAGGAATCACGATAAAGTATGAAAAGAAATATTACTCCCCTGCTGGTTTGATGGGAACACTCGTACACATAACAGCCTGCTATAACACTGTTCACCAATTGGAAGGATGCGGACCTTGCGTAAAAACGACGATAAAGTTTAACAGAATCTGCGGAGTCATCTCAGACATTTCAAATTCACGAGTGTTTATAAACTCCTTCTCGTTTTAATTAATCCGCATTTAACATGTATTATTTTCATTTAAACTCATTTGTGTATAAACAATAAGGAGACTATGCATGCAAAGAGCAAGGGGGTTCGGTAGGGTAGCTAACCTACGTTTCATCACCACACCCGTTTTCAACGTGTACAACTAAAAGCATCTTTCCCTTCATCCTTACATAGCAACACCAAAACGATGACGAGCAAATTAGTAGCTTCTCTAACAGTTTTGTTACTTATTTTAAGAGTAGAAAATGACAATTGGAGAGACCTTTGTTTCGTGTGTTGGTGAAAAATAAACAAACTCACTAGTTTCAACTGTTTGAAATTTGTCTTGCTGTACTACATAGAGTATGCGCTTATTTAAAACGGAAATCACTCATATCACACTCTGACCCATAAAATCAAACTTACATGAAATGGAGATACATGTGGTCGTCTTACAAATAGATCATTGATAACTACTTATCCCTCTAAAACAAATGGAGGCTATACATGTAAAAACGGAGAACTTTAGGTGGGATGGTTAACCTACGCTACTTTTCCAAACCCGTTTTTATCGGGTAGAAGATGAAGTATTCTCCCCTTCCCCTGAAATAGCAACACCAACACGATGACGAGTAAACACATCAGCTTCTCTAGCTGTTTTGATTTTCAGCCGTTTGAAAAGCTCTATCGCGAGATAAACAAGAAAGAGATAACTATACATATTGTCAGTCTGTAGTTCACACTCCTTTACTGTGAGGCAACATGAATAGTTGTCTTACCCGCTGCTGAATAATATTTCCTTTCCCTCCAAGTGTACGATCGATACTTTAATTGTGATGCAAGTTTAGGGATAGGCATTTAAAAGCTTTTGCGCTGGATGGAACGCACGGACATAAGGATAAGCATATATCCATAAGATTATCAAAACGTTGCCTTCCTTTTATGCTTACACTGTCTAGTTAAGACTTGGTTGGCATGAGCGTAAGGATAAACATAAGCGAAAGACTTTCAGGCACTCAGCAAGCACTATACTGCTTATACCAACCACATCCCTATTTAACATAACATCGACTGAGCGCTTGTGCTCATGTTTATATATGTTGCAGCTGTGCCCACCTACGCATTAGGTTGTTATGTTAATGCTTATGTTTGTGTTGCAACTGAGTACCGCGCTTGAAACCTGTTTCGCACTTCTGAGATGATTATTCGCACGAGGATGAAAAAAAGTACAAGGATGTTTACACTAATAACATACGCATACACAGTGCGAGTTACACCATTAAAGAAACACCATATCGATTGATTGAACTTATGCTTGAGCTTATTTCACTGCATTTCCCACTTGTGAATCACTTTCCAACGTCGATACAGCTCCAGGAATACCAAACCAGCCTCAAACAAGTCACTTTTCGAGCAGTTGGCCGTGAGTGACACTTCAATTTCGGACTATCGGCGAGCAGCGTTTTAAATTTAAAATTACTGATTTAGATAAAGTTTCATATAAATTTAATGTGGTGCCTGAGTGGCCTTCCGGTATAAAGCGGTGCTGTAGATATCGTTCAAGGGGAAGCGACGAAGGTGGTTCAAATCCTCCGCAATCGAGCAAATTTTGCGTCTTACTTAACTCCCTTACTTTGTTTTCTTTGTTTTCTTTTTCGGAAACAATAACCATTTTCCTGGATATATACATTCTAAAATAGAAATATTGACGCCATAAATGAAATATACGCCGCAAGAGATAAAAGTGTATTCGGAGATTGGGCAAACTTTAATTCACAAATGAAAAACGTATACTTTTTTACTCTTTCAAGATTATCATTGGCTTCTCTTTCACCCCAACACTATTCTTAGCAACAAAGGTCGCTATTTCGTTTGTTTATCACTCGCCAAAAACTATCAAATGCATTCAAAAGCCTGGAATAGAAAAAAGTTTACAGGAATCCACCAACCGAGCGAGCGAGCGAGCGAGCGCCGTTCATCACACCATACCTGCAACTCGCTCTTGCGCATGTGCGCAATTCACGAGTTAAAAGCCAAAAAAAGCAAGCTCTAGTTGTCTTCTCAAGTATAGAGGAGTTGCTATAAACTAATCATATTTAATACACGATTCGACGTAAGGTAAAGAGATCTTACATGTCCATCAAAAGATTTATATACTTCTTAAGGGAGACAGAAAACATTCGTAGCAAAATCTAATGAATTCAACGTGAAAATAAAGCGCCAACACGCACAAATACTTAGCGCAAGTAACCGTCCGAGAAGGTAACGCTTTTAACGGATCTCTTAAAACGGAATGACCTGATCGTTAGCAGAATTCAATTTACACCAGTCCATTCTGGCATGGGTAGTGGTGGGACGAGACTTATCTCCCACTGGGATTACAATTCAGTACACCAAGCCGCATGTCAGTTCTTCTAAGAACCTTTGGATTCAATGGGCGATTTGTGATTACTTGAACTAAAGATTGACCAATACTTAAGCAAAATGTTTACAACAGAACGATAAATACTGAAAGTGTGCCAGCCTCATATAGGCAGACTGGTCCATTCAAGAGGTTTCTGATAATGTCTCAGACTTTCTTTTTTATCATAGCATTCTTTAATGTGCCTTTCAGTGTAGCTAATGGCATGCTATTTGTCTAAAAGTGCAATTAAGGAATTCAACGCAGGAGAAGAAAGAAGGGTGCACAGGCCTCGTAGTAGGACCCACGAGTTTCCTTCCAGTTTGAATTACAACTATGATCTATTGCCATAGATATTAACCTTTCCTCAACCTCTCACTCTCCGAACTAATGTCATCACAACATATAAACAAATGTTTCAAATCTAGCAAATAAAACTGCGTCGTTTTGAAACATTTTTCAAATTCGATAGACCATAGTTGTCGGAGCTAGGTTACAAGCTTATGATATGCCTGCGTTCAACCAATCACAAGGTTAGAAATTCAATAGCCTTGCTCCAAGTTTTTACTTATTGAGTATGTGTTCTATTTGAACAAACCTTCCAAGCTAAGTAGTTCAGAGGAAAGTACAACAGACTCTTCATAAAAAGAACAAGCACTGATGGCATTCGTTTTTCTTCTTTTTTTTGTCGGAGAAATAATTGGGAAAAGTGCAATGACTAAAGTTCTTTAAGCAAAATTAAAATCCCTGATGATATTGAACTGTATTTTTTCGATAATTTGTATAATGTATGATTCTATAAACCTTGAAAACCCACAAATTGGGCAAATGAAGTACTAAGATTTTGGACTTGAACTGAAGTCTGACCAACTTAGAATCAATCATATCAAATCAAATCCAACCAAATCCACAAAAGCAAATGACGGACTGAGATCTTATATTTAGACTAATTTTGATGTTGTTTCATGTTGCTGTTACTAACAAAAGTAACAACGAAAAAAGCGCTGTTGTCGTTGTTGCTTTCTTTTCTAAGTAGCTTCTTCAGAGCCTCAAACGCCAAAACAAAGAAAGAAAAAAAACAAAACAAAACAAAACAAATACAAAACAATACAAATTACTGTTTGTTTATCGAGTAAGCCTTACTGGATAAATATTATCTGTATTTTGACAAGAATCTGTACCTCTGATAAGTAGTGTAAAATGTAAAAAACTATCTCTCTGCTTCAGGAAATAGAAAAGATTAAAATAAAAATAACAAGAGAAAACTATAATCATATCTACTACGATTCATTACCTTGCACTCTCTCCCCATACTAAAATATCGCTCAAATATCGCCGATATATCGCGAAAATCGCGATATTCGGCGATTACCCTTTGCATTACTTTTGCACAGCACTGTATGATGTAATAGGATCAAACTAAAATAGTTATGTTGTAAGCTTCTGGTACGTTCTGGAAAAGCTTTGTAATTAAATATAATAAAACTGGTCGCGTAGTTGGAGTAGTTGCTGTTGTCGGGAGTGATGACCGACTGTTTGGAAAGCTATACCAAGAGAGAGGACTGCGTAAAAGTTCATAAATTTCAAGGAAGTTTGGAGAAAACTCTGAGTAAGATATAAATCATCTTAATCCCCTACTGATTTTGCTGAGAAGATACTCGTGCATGATAAAACCTGAATGATTACTTATGTTTGCGAAAAAGAAGGATTCTGGAAATAGCTCAGTTTTCCCTTTTGTTGTATCTCTCAAAGAAATGAAGGTTTACCATAAATTAATCATGACATGTCTTGAAGTGGATTATCGCTGAACATTTCAAAGAAGCCGTATATTTTTATTTTAACATTTGCGTTGTTAAATAGCCTTGACTCCCAACATATTTGCTTGATTACGCCTGAGGAAGCGTTTTTTATTATTCACTTAATTTTGTTGCACTCGCCTTCTGGGTGTAGGCCGTGGATTGATTTCGAGTTTTTTTCAAACACGATCGGTCGTCGATCGATCAACGACTTTTAAAAGGTTTTACGATCGGCCGTTCGGTCAACGGACTTTGTTTGACTTTGTTGCCATGAGAGTGAACAAGTGGATAATGATAATTAACAATTGGTTCATGCTTTAGCGTGCACTATCGAGTTATGGAGCACGCGGGAAGTTTGGAGAGCACGAAAGAAGCGTAAGAGTTGCCCGAGGCAATAGCCGAGGGCAACTCTAGCTTCTTGAGTGCTCTCCAAACTTCCCACGTGCTCCATAACTCGATAGTGCACAGCTGAAAGCATGAACCAATTTTTTTAGAACATAGCCGGTGGAATTGTGCATCAAATCCGACGCGAAAAACGGACAACAATATCAGTTGAAGCGAATCGTGACGGCGCTGATGCCGAGTATCCCTTTCCTTTGTTTTTCTCTTTTTCTGCCTCATTTAAGAACTCTAACCCAAGGGAAAAAAGGTCGAAACATTGTCTTCGTTTTCGGACTAGTAGGCCGAGTTTCTGTTTGTATCCATTATTGTCGCGAAATATATTATTTTTCCCCGCGCTAACAATGGCCGCTCGCGCGAAAAGAAAAATTTCTGGCGAAGTCGGATTTGCTGACGCTATCAGCGTGCACTATCGGGATTTTGAGCACGCTCACGTATAATGAATTTGATTGCGCGATTCTGCTAGCTATGTTCTAACGCTTTTTCACGGTAATCAAAGAGATATCTTGGGAGTCAATAGCTATTTAACTACAGAACGATAAATAGAAATGTTTTACAGCAGGTTTAAAGTCTACTGCGTAAAAGCTTTGGATGGTTTTCAAAGCCTTTTTTTAAACACGATCAGCCGTCGAGGAAATGAGAGATTAGAGAAAGTGAAACGAGCGCTTTCATTGTTTTCGAGTGTTTAGAATCGCTGATTAAAAATACCAGGGCTTTCAAATAAGTGTAGCTACCTTTAAGTGCACATGGGAGGTTGACTCACCCTTGGGGTACAAGGCTTTAGCATATAATAGTTCTGCTCTGCAAATTTAACATTTTTCCCATTGGACCTAGCGCTAAGACGTTCCGGATATTTTCCAAGCGTCAGATAAGATAAAGCTTTCAAAACATCAGTTAAAATGAAACGTTTAGTAGTTTGCGACGCTAGGTCGAAATCAGTGTATCAATATTGTAGGTGGCGCATGCAATCAGTTGAGATTTCTCTCCCACCAGACATCATCACAAGCCAAGCAGCTCAACAGAGCTAAAATATTTCACATACTCGCTGCGGGAAAGAAAAAATATATACATAAGCTACACAGGATTTTTATTTTTTTTCTTCACGGGTAAAATAAACCATTGCAGTCTTAAGGAAAAACAATTTTTTTCCTTCGATAAAAAAAAAAAATTACTGATATATAGCTGCTCCCGACAAATACGGATCATATGTATTTTCTCAGTTAAAAATAAGATTCTGAGCCAGCAACAGAAAACTCTAAAATAATGAAAGAAACAATGTTCAATAATCACAGCCTATCTTTGTGTATCTCTGAGAAATTAACTGCCATTCCTCTCCTAGTTTTTGAATGATCAATATTAAACTTACAAGAGCGAATAAAGGGAGAAAAAGAAGATAACAGATTTTTGCTCTTGTTGTCTCTCTCAAGTAGTTAGGAGTTGCTTTCAACTCAACATATTAAATACACGATTCTATAAAAGGTCAAGAGCTCTTGTATGGCCATTAAAACACTAATTTATCTCTGAAGGGAGACACAACAACAATTGTGGCAAAAACGAATGAATACAACGTGAAAATAAAGCGCTAATTAATACGCTCGAAATAGTTTCCACTACTCAAAGATTACTTTCTGCTGAGCACTAAAGAATGCGGTCTCAAAGAGATCTAGAATCAAAGATTAAATGCAAAATATAATCTGAGATTAAACCTCTTGGTTGGATCCGTCTGCATGGGCGTTTGGCACATTATGCCATGGTGGCACAACCATTAGCAATAGCGAAAATAAACTTTTCTGTGTTTCACAATGAAAAAAATTAAGCGCCAAAGCGCTCGAGAGATTTGCAACTGTAGGTTTAACATCAGGCTTTTGATAAATCAGTTAAGAGGAACAGCTCAATTCTTTGCAGCATTTAATCGAAATCAGTGTCATCTAAGATGCGCTTTCGGTCAGCAAAATATAAACGCACGTCCGGGATTTTGACTGCACTAGGATTTGTGCACTCAGCTTATTACTTGTCGCGTCTACGTTTGCTTTTCTAATCCCTACGAGGTCTGAATACTTCGAAAAAAAATTGTTGTCTTCCTTGCCGCTGAATCATGAGTTATTCCTTTCCCACTAAGTGCACCATTAGTACTTTAATTGCAAAAATAAACAACGAGAAAGCATTACTCACGTAAAATATTCGTAAAGAGATACTTTTAAGTTTAAAAAAATTCCATACAGATTGTATAGAGTGTATCGGATGCAACTTCTTTTAAAAGTGAAACTATTTCAAATTACTATGCGCATGTAACAGATAGAAAAGAGTGAAGGGTTGATGGATCACGTACGTGCGTACGTGCCCTCTGTCATGCATGCTATCACGAAAATACTATATGATCAAATTTGAGAATATGGCGTCGTCGTCGCCGATCCTCAAAATTTTCAGGTCTGACTTTTTGTTCATTTGCGATCGAGTTAGACCTTGTGGGACTCAGAATGTAAAGTAACAATGCTAGAGAATACTCTGCTTGGAAAAGAATGGATATCAAGGTCTTAAAGGTGACAGAATCAGCTCTCGAGTCAACGACACTACGATTCTCTAAGGCGACGCGAATTATGGACGTAAGGTGAAAACCGAACTTTCGGACTACAAGCAGGGCCTAGCGACAATTTGACGATTCGATGGCCCGGTAAATATTATGTTCGAGTAACAATGAGTTGAAAAAGTATTGTTTAATAGAAGATTTTGCGTCAAATCGAGGTTTTTTCCAGAATTTTCAACATAACGCTGCGCAATTTCTGGCCTTGAAGGCAAGTAAACAATGATCTAAGCATGATGAATTTTACCGCGTGGGCTTTGTACACGTAAGAAATTCGTTCGTTTTTCGCTTATAACAGCAAATCAAAAACTGTTTTGAATAAATCTGTCGTCCCGAAATATTTCTTGGCCATTTTTGTCTTGCTTCCCGTTGCTAGATTCCATGGAACTTGAGATCTCTTCACTCACGGACAAATTCGCATATTCCATTTTGAAATGTGATCCACATGCACATTTGCACACATGCGAAAATATTTAGCAATTTTTATCTTTCATCTTGATTTTTGAGTTAAAACGTAATATGTACCTATCGCATTTTTCGTCGGAAATAAGTTCTTTAATTAGTCTTCTTTCACTGGAGCTTGTTTTTCGGAAAAGATGATTTTTAAACATTTACTGCGCATTGTGATTTCTTTCTTGGTTTCTCGAAAATTTTGACTTTTCACAGGCACGTGTGAAAACTGTTACCTTCAAAAATATACCTGGAGATTTCTGACAATTCTGTAGGCGCGGAAGAAAATGTAGTGGTGAACAATAAAAACAATAGAGTGTTTATGTCTCGGAACTATCGGTGTGATAGTTGCCCCTTGGAAATTTGATGTTCTTAAAACTAGCATATTTGCCCTTGAAGCTTCGCTTCTTGGGCAAATATGCGGGGCAACTATTAGCCGATAGTTCCTCCACAGAAACACTCTATTGTTTAAATAGTTAAATTTCGGTCAGTAAACAGAATGGTCCCCAGGCAAGAATAAATTTTCGTTGAGCGGGAATACAGGTTCTTCATAACAAAATTTGAAACAGGATCTTTGCGGAGATGACCCCTCATACCATTTTGCCCTCCATTTAGCTTTTTTAATTAACATTCAACTTTCCCGCGAAAACAAACAAAATGGCGGCGTCAGGCTGCGAGGAGCTTGGATCTGATACGAGTGATTTGAATTGTGGATAGATCATAACAACAGTTCGATATAAAGACATACGTACTGCATATAACGACAAACGTACTGCATATAACGACAAACTTACTGCATATAACGACAAACGTACTACATATAACGACAAACGTACTGCATATAACAACAATCGCACTGCATATAACGACAAACGTACTGCATATAAGGACAAACGTACTACATATAACAACTAGCGCACTGCATATAACGACAATCGTACTGCATATAACGACAATCGTACTGCATATAACGACAATCGTACTGCATGTAACGATCATTGTACTGCATATAACGACAAAAGCATAGCTTATAATAAAGAAAATGGACATAAGACAGTCCTGGCGTTCCATAATGAATTAACAGTTCTTTACAAACGCGTCATTATGAAAAATTATAGCCAAATTTCGAATGTTAAGCTCGTTTTCTAAACGACATTCCCAAAAATTAACCGTCAACCATCAAATAACCCAAAATTTAACAGTCAACCGTCCAAAGGGCTTATTGTTAACCGTCAACCGTCAACGCGAACCCCCCTCCCATTGAGATCCTTTTAATTCGACCGTGTTACTATTCTTGATGTTGTTGAGGATCTCAATGGACTTAGCCGTCAACCATCAAATGGCCAAAATATTAACCCTCAACCGTCAAAAACGCAATATTTTTTACACTTAACCGTCAAATGAACAAGCCAATCAATCAAGCCAATTGTAGCCGTCATGTGTCTCAGATATCCTAAAAACTAAACGATTGCCTTGATAAGGGTCAAGTTCTGTTGCTCATAAATAAAAATTTTGACATTTCACTTAAACACATTTATGTAAGTCCTTTAACTTCTAGTCGTGATTAAAATTGATTAGCGACAGAACTGACTTCCGGTGTGGAAACACTTCCGGTGTGGAAACACTTCCGATGTGGAAACACTTCCGGTGTCGTAAAACGTTGGTCATTTGTCAATAAAAGGTCACATAAATCAACAGTTCTTTGCAAACGCGTCATTATGAAAAAATTATAGCCAAATTTCGCGTGCTAAGCTCGTTTTATAAACGACATTCCCAAAAATTAACCGTCAACTATCAAATCACCCAAAATTTAACAGTCAACCGTCCAAAGGGCTTATTCTTAACCGCCAACCGTCAACGTAAACCCCACTCCCATTAAGACCCTTTTCATTTGACCGTATCACTATCGTTGATGTTGTTGATCATATATAGAAAGATGGTTTAATTAGTTAATTTAATAGAATGTGCAATAAAAATCAGATGAAAAAACATGAACTTGAATCAGTATCACTGAGTGTATTTAATTTAATCAAACATGCATAGTAATCTGTGAATACTTTTAAGTTTGAAAAAACTTCCCTAGCAATTGTATGGAGTGTATCGGGTGCAACTTCTTTTAAAAGTTAAACTATTTCAAATACTATGCGCATGTCACAGATAGGAAAGTGTGAAGGGTTGATGGGGAGAGGGGGCTCCCTTACAATTCACTTTACCTATTATTTACACCCCTCCATTTTTGCCTGTGTGGTGTGACGAGACTTCCTTCCCACTGGGATTACAACTCAGTAAACCCAGCTGCGGTGCAGTTCTTTTAAGAACCTTTAGATTCGATGGGTGATTCGAGATTATTTGAACTAAAGATTTACGAGTGAATTGCACTTTTAGATCAATACCATACCGTTGGCTACGCTGAAAGGCACATTAAAGAATACTACCGCAAAGAAAGTCTGAGACACTATCAGAAACCTCTTGAAGGGACCAGTCTGCCCATATGAGGCTGCCGCACCATAAGGATTCATTGTTCTGTTGTAAACATTTTGCTTAAAGAATTTGACTCAAGAGAAGAGACAAGTGTGCACAGGCTTCGTAGTAGGAACCACGAGTTTCCTCCCAATTTGAATTGCACCCCAGCCTTTTCTATTTGCAGAAGCCGTGTGAAAATAGAAAACCAACAATCCGAAATGATTTGCAACAGTCTTATGAGATCAGGCCTTTGATGGATCACTTAGTTATTACGAAACCGTCAAGTCACGTGCTGCATTTAATAAAATTAGTGCATTTTTATATGGTATTGAGGACGGATTTACTCCTAAACGGGAACCGTCATGTAAGTCAAGCAGCTTTAGCCAGACGAGTGCAAAAAAAGTGGAATTAATTCCTATCAGCACGAGCACGTGAATAGGTGGCTCACGATTCGCAGCTGTACCCTTCTAGATTTTATATACTCATTGTCTGTGAACATTTTTAGTACGTATTTTTTCTCGGTTGAGTATTGCCGTAAAATGGTGTATAAGAGCTGGAGATTGTTCTTTGGTCGTTTTATTCTTCATTTCTTCTGGGTACCGTTCGATAAAAAAAGTTGATGAAAGGTGGTCAAGTTCGGAGGCAGGTATAGGCTTTCAATTCTATGGCTTTTAATCTTATTTGCAGCCACGTAGGGATGTCAGTGTTCATTTCAAAGAAACAAAGAATTTCAATTTGAAAATGCCGACTTTTGGAATGTAATTATTTGCACTAAAACGCTTTTAGCTCAAATGAATAGCCAGTTAGGACAATGCAAGCAAGGAACTTTTGATATAGGTAAAGAAAACTTTTTCTAGATCGTACTTTCCCTTTAACGCCATTGTATTATATCAGAAGAATGCATAATTTTTTCTAAGCATAAGCCTCCACTAGGTGTTGTTATAAAAAAAAAAAACACTAATTTACCCGAAAAAAAGTATATCCTCCCAGTCCAAGTGTGTATTATTTACGCGAAAAAAAGTTGACAGCAATGTCCATTATGAACAATTACTAATACATTTTACAATAAAGGGAGATCCGAAGCCTAATTCATAGCGCTCGTTGACAAAAAAAAAAAAAAAAGGAACAGAAATTCAAGACTGCATTTGATGGTCTTAGAAACCAGGCAAGTGCGTCATTGTGATATTTTTCTTGTTGCTGTTGTACTTCTATAGTAAGACGTGCTCTAAGAAAATGAAGAGATAATAAACTTATTGTATCACTAAGTATATTAGCTCTCGGTTAAAAACTGGATTATTGCATAGTACAATTCAAGACTTTTTATTGGCTTAGCCACTATGGTATGAGCCGAGATACCATAATCTACAAATATGGTAAACGTACGCGTCAGCTTAAAATTAAAAGCGAGCCAGAAAAATTAATAATATTTAATAATTTAATTTAACGTTTTTAATAAACAAGTATTCTTCTCGTACTTGTTGGATATAAGATAATTATAGCCAACTCGGTGCTACGCACCTCGTTGGCTATCTATCATCTCATATCCAACGTTCGCTCGTGGAATAAGTGTTAACTATCAAACAAGATATCCAATGTGTAGTGCATAGAGAGAATATCAGAACACTGAGAAAAAAAACAAAATGTCCGCCGTAGTAGTGATCCTTACTAACAGTTTCCAATTTTTTCGTAACCATGGACGGTCAAATCAGGATAAGTTTTAACATAAAAGTACTTTCTTCCGAGCCTATTCCATTACTGCTCATGCGCAGACAACGGTGAAAAAGGTGGCATTATACCACCTCTTACAAGCTAAGGCCTATTGCCCCGAGGAAATCATTTTTAGTTTTGCTAAGGCTGCCAGCAGACAAAACGTAATGTTTGTAAAGACAGATTCCCACCACTAAAAAGAAAATCCTTATTTTTTTGGAAACTCTTTACGTTAGCCAACTTGCATCATTAACATAGTTGATAAAACTTCAAATTTTCCTGTCAAATATCCCCGTTCCCCCACCTATGCAGCACCGCAGTTTCTTAAAAAAACTTACTCATTTTATACCTAGCATATAGTGTGCAACGTGTACATAAGACTAGGGGTAAATTGAAAATCACAAAGATTCCCTAACACAGCCAAATAATTTTATTTTCTCGAGCTTTCGAATTTAAAAAGTACTATACAGTACAAAGACAAGTGGGCTGTTGATTTTCCCGAAATTGGCATGCTACACGTAAAAAATAAAAAAGAATCCCTAACTCTAACTGGGGATTGTGTACCAAGATTACGATCTTAACCGCGTGCAAAGTCTTTGTTGAAGTATTGCATTCTATGGCTGATTTATTCCCAAACACAGGTGTTGGGATATCCTAACTCGTATGTTTGGATATAAAATATTTATATGCCGAGCCTAAAAACGAGCCTTGTTGCTATTTTTGTGAAGCTAATTGAATCACTTGCCGTTTATCGTTGCCATACAAAACGCTATTCTCGATGATACTGTAAACTACGTTACATTGTCAAGCAAAGCTAAGAGATATTACACGGCCATCAACAGATCCATCCACCTCTGGAAAAAGACACAAAAGCATGTTTGGCAAAAACTAATTAATGTAACGTGAAAATATAGTGCCAACACGCTAGAAATACGATGCGCTAAAAGCTGGAAGGTAACGCTTTTAACGGATCTACGTATGCTAAACCGAGTTAACGTGACGACTTTTCGCAGGAAATGTTTCCTACTGATCACAGGATCGATCGACCCTTTGTTAACTGCCACGCAATGTTTCTTGCTTCTTCAAATTTGTAGACCCACATTGAATTTTCACCTCAGTGAACGATAATCGTCTCAGGAGTTCAAAGACGGTCCTATATTATTATTAGTGATCCTTAGCATGTACTGCATTTTACTCAGTAGACTTTACACTGAAGTAAATTGACAATCGGAAATACCTTTGTTTCGTGAGCTAGCGAGAAATAAACAAACTGACTAGTATTGACATGTGTTTGAAACTAGTCGTGCTATAATCGTGTACGTGCTCTATGGGTTGTATTCAATTTTCCTGTTCACTTTATCCCGATAAAGTGTGCGCCTATTTTCCATGAAAAACACTGAGATTACTCTCTGAACAATATTTTTACTTACTACGCATGCGCTGCATTTAACTGGGTTCTTTCGGTAACGAAGAAAAAGCTGGGAATTGCTAGGTTTCGCACTCTTGTTATAGATAGAACTTATGTCACAGTGTATGATTTTAAGTAAGTAACCTTTGAATGTGAAACTACTGATCTGTGGAAAACTCACGTAAGCGGGACTTTGAAAATAATGTTGAAATACTCCAAGATTAAAATAACTATCAAGTCAACTATCAGATATGATAACAAGAGTGCGAAACCTAGCAATTCCCAGCTTTTTCTTCGTTACCGAAAGAACCCAGTTAAATGCAGCGCATGCGTAGTGAGTAAAAATATTGCGATTGAATGGAAATTGCTTTTTCGGAAATATGCCTATTTCTTGAGAACTACTCATTAGAATTTCACGAAATTTGGCACGAAAATACTTTGGGAAATAAGTAACTGAAGCATTGAAAAAAATTGATTTTAAACAACGAAAATTGTAGAAAATCGACTGAACCTTCGACAAGGGATAATTAAAGATTTCTCTGTTAAATTGTTAGCAAAATGGTGTTAACTTATGAGTATCGTCACAAGCTCGTTGGATGCAAATTATAACGAAAATCTAATGACTAGATTTTCCACAAAGAAACAAAACCGATTCTTATTGCCTGTTTATATCTATTTATGTCGCCATAGCAACGGTACGACTAAGTCTCGTGTTTCTCCCTACCCTACACTTCTTTCGTACTCCAGCCGCTTCCTGCTAGCTTTACTACAGAACAGAGCACAGTCAAGGCTTCTCTATTTATTAAACAAAACAAAATGAGGAATTACGATCAAGTATGAAAAAGTATCAAGTCGACTATCAGATATGATAACAGGAGAGCGGAATTGTCGCGTGTAATTTTCGAGTATGAAAAAGCATCTAGGCCCTGATTTTATGATAATATATGATATAATAAGAAGAGAGCTGAAATTTCGCGTGTAAACTCATGCATTGAACGGATGTGGACCATGTTTATAGGGGAAGGAATTAATAGTCAGTAGAGTCAGTAGTTTATCCATTTAAATAAAGGCTGAGGTTTATCCATTTAGACTAGGCGAGCATACAATTTAAAAGAAGTTATGGAAGGATTTGTGTTGTTGGTATCGAGTACTAGTTCATACGAATTGAAAAATATCCATATCGATCGTGCACAATCACGGCTTTAATGTGCAACGTATATCAAATTGTCTCTTATATCTTCTGTAAGGCTGTAACGCGATTTTTAGCAAACAAAACTTGGGTGAAAACCTGCAAAAGCCTGTTTTCTTTAAATTGTGAAAGTAAAAGAGAATACAAGGAATTGCGTACTCTGTTACAATTAATACATTGCCAAAAAAAAAAAACATTTTTCAGATTTATTACCACAGAGAATTACCTTTATGTCATAGCTGAAATATCGCTTAAAAGTTAATGAATTGATGTAAGCCGGCCAGGTTTAAAGGAAAGGGAATTTACAATCACCAGAGTCTGCAAAGCCAAGTTACCTATGCAAACTTGGTGAACGTATATAAACCACTAGGAGCCTATGCATGCTAAGAAAGAAGAGGGTAAGGGTGAATCACTTTCGCCTCTCACTTTCTTAAAAGCCTGAAGGATTCAAGTCACTGAACGTATTTTAATTCGCTAACACTTGAATGCGTAATTTGATGTAAAATGGACGTAAAAATGATGTAAAATGATGTAAATTGCTTTGTTTTGTTTTATTTGTTTGTTGGTGTGTGTGTGTGTGCGTGCGTGCGTGCGTGCGTGCTGTTGGTATGATAATCAAGTTCATTCAAAGCTTAAGTTAGTGAATACCCATAAAAACTGTGTATTGCCTTAATTTTGTTACTTTTAACGCTTTGTTAAATGAAGATTTCTATCATTTATTACGACAAATAATTACCTTCTCGTCGCCTTCTTTCCTCTGAAATCAAAATAAAATGAAGAATTACGATCGAGTATGAAAAAATATCAAATCAACTATCAGATATGATAACGAGAGCTGAATTGTCTCGTGTAAGCTCATCGAACGGATGTAGACCATGTTTAAAAGGGAAGGAATTGATAATCATTTCAAGGGTTTCGTGTTTAACTCGTTAAACTGATATTGCGGTAATGAAAACTTTCACAATTTATTTACACAGATAGTTAACTTCCTCCTGAATGTTTGCTTTTTTGCTTTGTTTTGTTTTATTTGTTTGATGGTGTGTGTGTGTGTGTGTGTGTGTGTGTGTGCGTGCGTGCGTGCGTGCTTTTGGTATGATAATCAAGTTCATTCAAAGCTTAACTTAGTGAATACCCATAAAAACTGTGTATTGCCTTAATTTTGTTACTTTTAACGCTTTGTTAAATAGAGATTTCTGTCATTTATTACGACAAATAATTACCTCCTCGTCGCCTTCTTTCCTCTGAAATCAAAATAAAATGAAGAATTACGATCGAGTATGAAAAAACATCAAGTCAACTATCAGATATGATCACGAGAGCTGAATTGTCTCGTGTAAGCTCATTGAACGGATGTAGACCATGTTCAAAAGGGAAGAAATTGATACTCATTTAAAGGGTTTCGTGTTTAACTCGTTAAACTGATATTGCGGTAATGAAAACTTTCACAATTCATTTACACAGATAGTGGATCACTCACAGTTTCTGGGCAACGAGTCGATTTTAAATCGTCACGATTTATAAGTCACTCGATAAACGATTTAAAGCGAGACTCGTTTGTTTGTGAATAGAAACGAGACTCGTTTATAGAAACGAGACTCGTTTGTAGAAACGAGACTCGTTTGTAGAAACGAGACTCGTTTGTAGAAACGAGACTCGTTTTTAGAAACGAGACTCGTTTGACAAAACGAGAGTCGTTTTGCGAAAGAAGGCTCGTGTGCCAAACTTTGCTCTTGGCGCATGCGCAGAGGTATAGTTTCTTTTCCAGGGCAAAGTTTTAGGTTCAAGATAAGCTGGGATTTTGCTGCAATATGTTAAGGTAATCTCTATTTTCTTTTTCTTGGGATTACAAAGTGCAGGGAAGGCCTAAACCGATATTTTTATAGAGCTTCTGGCATAAATTTCAGCAGATAAAGTAGCACTGGATATTTGTGTCGAATTAAGTTCAAAGCTTGAATCGGATCCTATCCCATTACTAAGGTTACTTCATTTTTCCACAACAAGAGGGAAACCAGAAATTAAAACCATGAAAGATGTACATTTTGATAAATAAAAATTAAATGCTGAAACTTCATATTCATTATGCAAGGAATATTTCATCATATTTTGCTGTTTTAGACTTTTTTTCCCTTCAAGCAGACGCATAGCTGCTTGAACTTGGGCTTTCTCTATCGCACATCTGGAGTTATCTTTAGGAGACTGCCCTATTGCCATTTGTGCTGTCGTTACTCAATTTTGTCATTTCCAATCATGGATAAGTCTACTTGTTTTTATTTTTGCCTGCTAGAGTGTAATGAATCTTGTTATGGTACTAGACAATAATGAAAAAAATATATTACTATATAGCAGTAGGTTCTTACAGATGCCAAAGGTTCAAATTGAAAAAAAAAAAAGCCGAATTTATTTCGGGCGTTTCCTTCGGAAAGCCCGAGTAATTTATGAAAACTGTATTCATAGAATACATGATCTAAAAGTACATGATCGTTTCTTAAAATGAATTTTTTCGTCGGAAACTATCTTTTATCTCAGGGATCTCATCAAAATAAACGCAAATCAAAATGACAAATCTAATTCGCTATGAAAAAATGCTCTGACATGTTTATGTTTAGGAAAATTTTCTAGATTATTACAGAGATGAGATTGCTTCGGTAAGGATATTTTTAAGAAAGAGAGCTTTGATTTAGTGATTGTTTGTGAATTTTTAAGAAACAGATAACGAGATTAATAATTATGTACCTAGCAGCTGCCATCCTGGGGGTCGACCCTGGGGTCATACGGGGGAATAGACTTTCGTCGCCAATTTTGCATTGAAGTGCATTTGCACCTCCGAGACGAGACACATGGGAAAACACCCACTGGATTTTTACCATTGCCGCCATCTTGAGAATAAAAGATCCTTACCATGGTGACTGGCTATTACCATTGATACCTACAGATGTAAAAAAACTACTACTACTACTACTTTTTCCAGTTAGTCGTCGGCAAAAAGCCACATAGGATGTTTTTAACTTTGAGCCCTGTATAGCCCTGTATAGTAAACACAAGCTGAAGTAAGTTTTAGCTTGTGGCAAATAACATTCTTTTGGAGCATTACATTGTTTGAGTTAGTAGAGCATACTTCTTTGTCCCCAGGGGAAGGGCATTGGTAGCTTTATATTGAACAATGTTATTGTTGGTTAGGGGGCTTAGGAAATTCCTTTGCAAATGCCTAGGGGTTCCCCGGGGTCACCCTCTCCCCCCCCTGGGACGGCCGCTGATAAGTGCATAATGACCATAATGACTGAAACAAAAACTTTTGTTATCAGTTGCATATAATTATAGCTCGTTGACCTCTTTGCCTCTGGAAAATGTTGTCAAATAATACCATCTGGCCCGATTAGAGTCGACTAATACATATTGGAAAACTTTATATCATTTATTCTCATCACATTTGCAAAGATAACTTTTTGACAGGTATTGAAAGAAAAGTTAAGGCTATTTCAATATAGAAGACATTGCATGATAATTTTTGCACTTATTAATAACTTCATCTACACTTTAACTAGGTTTTTCGTTTCCTTCTTGCTGAGATTCATTATTTTTCTTCTTTCTTCTCTTTCGGGTCTTCTTTTTCTTCCTTTCTGGTTCTGTGAGGATAGTAAGAAGAAATTGTTGTCGTCAGTTGTTTATAGGTTTTTGGTCATGCGGGATTGGCCTGAATTTCCCATTTTGGAATGCTTTGAGCAAATTAGAAAACTGGAGAAATTCTTCAGCCATGAAACTTAATGAATTTTGTTTGTTAAATCTTACCCTCACTTAAAGTTTTCCTCTCTTCAATGTCATGTCTTTGCCCTCCCATGTCCTTGTCATCTTTAAAGTTAAAGGGAAAGGCCTTGATTTTTTTTCTTCTTGTAGTTGGCAGTTAAATTTGTATTATGCATGAGTCTATAAAAACATAACTTTATAAAGGTGATTTCTTGTTACTTTATGTAAAGTTTGCTATGTTTAGAAGTACAGAAACAAATAGGTTTACAGCTTCATTTTTTCATTTTTAATTTTTTAAAATTCTGTAAAGAAAATTTTTCCACTTACCAGGAATAGTGGAATCAAGGGATTTATCAGTATCGGGCTTCATACACGAGTAAGTCCCTTTAGAACTTCTGCAATAGAACCTTCTGCTATCACATCACACTCTACACACAGTTCCCGCAAGCCAGCATCCTGGAAGCGTTTGCCAGTGTTGGACAACATGGTGCATGCTGTGTGGAATACTTCCATTTTCATAACCATATCTTTCAATTTTGCGCTTTGTTTCCATTGTCCCTCGCTTGCCTTTGCATACAGTGTTAAGTCAATGACGAAGCCGATGCTCTTTAAGTTGAGCGTGTTCTTTACCTTGAGAGACTGCACTAGAACCTTGTGAACGGTAGCCATGTCATTAGCAGGCACATCGATACTCGGGAGATACCTGTTGACAGCCAGTGAGATAGTTGAACCTCATTAAGGACAGAAATGTTAAATCCATCCTAGCCACTGGCTTTTTGGTTCCTGCACCAGAAAGGGTCTCCTCCAATCTATCTATAATACCCCACGGGAGTGTTGCTTTGATATATGGCTTGATAGTTTCAGGCAAAGGACCGATCTCATGCCCCAATCGGTGTGGCATCTGGATAAGTTGAACATTGTTCGGCATACGGTAACAGTATTTGCTTGGGTGGTTTTTGTACTCCTGCCGTAACTCCTTAAATAATGTCCTGGCCAAAAGAGGTAACAAGGCGCCGCACGCGATCAGAATATTCCGCCGAGATGTGTGTGTGTTGCCAGTTTAGAGTATAGAAACGCATCTAGTTCTTCTGAAAGTTTGACTGCACTATCACATAGCTCGGTAGGTTTCGGAGGCCATGACATCTTACTAATATTTGGGTGAAGTGCATCACAGAAGTACAGGCCAGCTTAAGATTCATATATAAATATGAAAGGAAACCCTCTGTATTAACATCTGAAGTTTCTTCTCGGATTACCCTAGACGTGGGTGTGATGGATTTTCAGAACGGTTTACTTTTAAGTGTAAGCAGATGCTGAAAGTGTGGCCTGAGAAAGGCTTTGAATGGCGACGCACCTCATTTCTGTGTTTTCAAACATACAACCATTTTTCGCGATTTTCTTTACATATCAAGAAAAACATCTCGATTTCTCCTTTGATGCTGATCATGATCACAGACTTTCTTTTTTTGAATTTGTTATTTCATGCTATTCTGACATCTTACTTTTCTACATTTACATATCCGCTCGCTTGCACCGGCTCTACAATCTCTTCTTTTCTACTTTTTATTCCAAACAAGTTAATGAAATGACTTATATCTACTTGTACGTCTTTGGCAGGAACAACAGCAATCCATCGTTTCATGAAAAACATCTTCCCGTCATTGCTTTGTACAGTGGCTTTGGTTGGATGTTTTCCACGCATCGAGTGGCAGTTTGGGAGTTTACAATGGAAAAATTTGATTAAGACAAAAAAAAAAAAAAAAACTGTTAAAACATCGATCGATCCCTTCAGAAAAACACACTTTCTGTGTTGAGTCCATCACCTTTTCAATCAACCGATAAAAAAAAATTCAATTGCCGTATTCTGGTTCTTGCTCGCAAGAAAGTTGAGAAATCTCCAATTAAATCCATATATAATTAAACTATACCCGTGTGTTTTGAAAGGTAGAAACCAAAGAATTTGCTACAATAATATTTCTTCTGATTGGAAATTATTGAATCAAGGTACTACTCAAGGTAGCGTAAGCGGACACTAACTATTCCATATTTTTATAAATGATCTAGAGATCTATTTAGATACCCTGCCAGTGTTATTCTAGTATGCTGCTGTTTCACTGAAATATCATTGCTCCTGTTTACAAAGTTAAAGACATGTCTGAGACATTGGTCAAACATTTCTTAGAGTGGATAGAAAAAATGGAATGTTATTTAACCCCAGCAAATGTAAGGAGCTTACAGTCCTTGAAAGGCAATCATGAATTGTACCCTCCTGTGTTAGGGATCCCTAGTTGTACTTATGTGAGCATTCTAGGTGTCACCTTTCAGAGTGACTGTAGGTTCAATACACATGTTAAATGCCTCTATGTCCTTAGATGTCTACGTAAAGAGGGGTATAAGCAGGTACAAATAGACTTTCTTTTCGATTCCTTAGTACTTCCCCCATTTCACATATGCCCATATGGAGCATCAGACTCCGACCTCACCCCACTACAATGTTTTTTTCGATCGTTGGAAAAGGAATTTTATTACAAGAAATCACAATTTACGATCAATTTTACAGAAGCAGCAGTATTTTTAAAAAGGTTTCTAAGGCCGCCAATCACCCCTGTCGCTTTTTATTCCGCTTGTAAAGGCCTGCAGCTACAACTTACGGACTACGTCTGGCACCAGAACAAGCATCAAAAGTAAACGTTTTAAAAATACATTCGTTGGTCGTTTAATTTTTAGACATAACCTATATGACAATTTTTAACTGTAATCAGGTGGTAAATTTAATTTTGTGGAATTATTAACCTTTTAACTCTTTTAACTCAAATTGCTTGTAACATTAGGACTGTATTTTTCTGTTTTGAATCAATAGAGACCATTATTATTGTTATTACTATTATTATTTATCATTATTAAGCGCGCTTATTTAAGGTTACTTCCTACCTTCAGAGGCTAATTTGTTTTGGGACTAGATTGAAGTTACACTTTTTAACTAGTGTTTGCAAAAGAAAAAAAATTAAAAATTTCAAAAAGCGTCCGACTTATTTAAAAAAAAAAGTATTTTCGAATAGAAGTTAATAAATCAGGAAGGTGTCATAATCTCGTAAATGGGCGAACCCCCCGGGGGAATATTCGAATATTAGGAGGAATATTACATCGCGCCCTTGACAAATTTCATACGTGGAAGTAATCTGCTCGTAGAAAGTCTTTTCTCGTGGATATAACACAAAACTCAAAATTAGAGAAGAGTCCTTGGGTAAAGAAAAAGAGAAAAAGGTCCAAAGAAGAGAGAGATGGCAGCATTTTGTCAAAAAAAAAGAAAAAACAAAACAAAACAAAACAAGGCGACAAAGGTTCTTGGTTTGGCCAGGAGCCGTCGACAAGCTTGGCATCCACTGAAGATCGACAGCATTCAATTATCCTTGGGGCAAAGAGCGGAAAAATTAAAGTCAACACCACAGAAGGTTGTAAACAAGATTCTTCGTTGGAATCTGACGAAACCGATGGAGAAAAAGAAGAATGCGACAGATTTACCCTTTCTGCCGAGGGTTTTCTCTTCGCCGACTTTGTCCATTACAAAACGATCAACAGGGCGAGAAAAAAAAAAAAAGACTGCTACACGATACTTTTCCCGGGACAATCTTGATCCATTGTCATTGACGGCGGGTCTCGTCTTTCTCATTGGTTTGCGGTTTCGGGAGGCGAGATAATCTCCTGGTGTGGCGCAAGTTGTTTACAAACCTTTGGGAGCTAAAATCTCGCATTTGATTTTGAGAGGAATACATCCACTTTGAACGAATTTATAGGGTATGTAGATTTGACCAATTTTCGTGAAATTTCGCCAAAACATTCCCGGGATGATGACGAACAAAAGTGTGTCAGGAAATTTTGATCTTTTAAATATTTTTTACGTGGTGTCCATTTACGCAAAACGCTTCGCATATTTTTCGCTACTCTAACTTTAGATGCGAATATCCAGACAACCAATCAGAATATTGGAAAAGCCTGACACATTTTTGTTGATTGATACCTTGTGAATGAGACTAGGCAGCCATTTTTCTCGTGCCGCGGGATCCGATACCTGATAAATTCAATAGAAAAACACTCGGTCGTTTCACGCCTTTCCGGCTCCTGACACTTCCTAAGTGAAAAAATCGCCGAAATTATATTTTTATCGTAAATTGCATTTATTAACCTTTGTTTTGATGTCTAGTTTGTTAGGGTTTTCTTCCAACTAGCGCGCGTACGAATTTTCTCCCGAAGGACATCCGCGAAGGTAGGAGGTAACCTTAATTTTTGGGCTTTCAGGTTGGGCGCTTATTTGAGGCTGGGCGCTTATTTGAGGCTGGGCGCTTATTTGAGGCTGGGCGCTTATTTGAGGCTGGGCGCTTATGGTAACCCATTCTCCCTGAGGTCATACCGCTGACAAACGCCCAGATGCCCCTAGGCTCGAGATTGAACTTTCCCACGCCGGCAAAGGTCCTTGAATCAAGCGCAATGTCATTCAAATTTTTACTTTGCCATCAAGGTCGTAATTTTACATCTTAGATTTACTGGCTTCGTGCACGCCTTCAGCCTTATCTTTTTCTCCCTTCGATGTTTTTTTTAATTTTTAACAAGCACAGCGTGTTCCAACTTGATGTGACAGCTTAGACTTAGTTATGGCTTAGAGAGGAAACCAGCAGCTACAGCCACAATGGTACGCGTGTGTCGAGAATGGCAGTCGTTTTAGAAGTTGCTTAACGAGAATGTAGTGGAATACATCACATAAACAATCCATTTCTGTTACATGATGACACATCTATGCATTTGAAATGATACCGGTTGCTACGTTGTTTACAAGGCAAGAGTCGAGAGTCGGGTGAGTACGTGACTAAATTCAGCTGAATTTTATAAGTTCACAGTTCAACTTATGTTACAAGTAAGCTAGTGCCACGTATTCTTATTACAGTATCATACATGCCAAGCAAAGGTTTTGATTACCCTCCTGTCCAATAGCCAAAGGGTTTTTGGGCGGAATTACGCGAAACAATTCCATGTTTAAATAAATTTGGCCCCAGCGTTTCATTATTCAATAACTATTTACAATCAGGCTTGTTTACTGGAGGTTTGAGATGGATCCAAAAACGAACGCAGCTCCTCTAAGGATTTGGGAAATTTTTCTTTATAAAGTTCCCTGTGAAATCTGTGTCACTACGTTCCGAAAGTAAAGGTGACCCATGATCTGACCTTGAACTGAGTTCACTTGCAAACGAGGATACGTTCTTAATTTACGTTGATTTGGAGTCTGGCCCAGTTACAATGCCGAATTTTTCTAGGACACGAAGAAGCTAATCAACTACTTTAACCAAGTACGTCAAAATATCGATTTTTAACCCTGTCATGTTGGTTCGTTCCGAAGATTACCTTTTTCTTGGATTAAAAATTAAAGCTAATTTTAATAAGTAACTGGCGTGACCAAGCAACTATCATTATGCATTGTTTGCGGTATTATTTGTCTCCACATTTCTTATTCAATAAACAATTTAAAAAGAAAGCTCCTAACTGGTTCAAGGCCTTTTCTTGTTATTTCCATAATATTAGGTCAATCTTAGTCAGTAGGGCTCAATGTTTTGACCCTGTGAAAAGGTTATTCACTTGAAAAACGAGTGTAAGGGTGGCCCCTTATTTTTTTTCAAGGTGAGAATTAAGTACAGTGATCTACGTATGCTGTTCCTCGGTGAAACCAAAAGTTGACCTTTTCATTTGCCAAATATTGTTTATAAATTATTGTAATTCATTGTGAGGTCCAAACAATGGATGCAAGTTCAGAATCTCAACCACTGAACTTTATCATTTGGTTAGAGCCATTTGAAAGACAAATTACCAGATGAAGTAAAAGGAAAGAAAAATAGAAATGTAATGCCACATTAGCCATGATGCGTGGAGGTTATGATTTTGATGGATCTTCATTCATTTATCTCATGCATTATGAAGAATTGAAACAACTCAGAAGGCAGATATGTTTCTGTACTTTCCATTTCGTATTTATTCGCTCAGGAGAAAAGGCACAGAAATTTTAGCACTCTGTAGTAATTTAACCATATTGCATAACCAAGTTATAAAGGGGAAGAGCTTGAATATCCAGCCCAGGAGAGGTAGGAGATGACTTGGCTTAGTAAAAAATGTATTATCAAAAACCAGGTAATTGCCAAGTCAATTAAGTAGTGGAATTATCACAACCTTGGAAATATGTTAAGAGTTCATTTATAAATTTTAAAATAGGAAGAACATTGTTTATCCTGAGATCACTCTCTCCGCTGATGGGAAACATTGAAATCAAGGTTAAAATTCAGAAAAGGAGTATTTATGCACCCATTATCAACAGCTATTTTTTTATGAAAGGCAAGTAAAGCAAACAGAATCAACTTCTTAAAATAGTTTCCACTTGATTAAAGTTCAGGGTGATATTTAAAAAATTATACAGCACTCAATGGTTCCTTTTCACTCTCATTTAGATTTTTTCCTCATTTAGTGGTACCAGTGACTTGGCTAACATATTTGTTCTTTTACAGAAATTTGGACAATTCCCCTGGAGCTTTATTCCAAAGGTTAGTATGATTGTCCCTTATTTTGTATCTATAGTTCAACTTGCTTATAATACTAAGACTCAGTGTTTAATGGAATTAAATTTGCTGCAAATCTAAAGCTATCACTTGTAGAGGATCCCATATACCTTGACTGGCCCCAAATTAAATGCTTTCTTTTTAGCTTGTTTAGGATACTGCTCTTAGACTTGCTGAGGATACTGGTATTTGACTCACTGAGGATACTGGTCTTTGACTCGCTGAGGATACTGGTCTTTGACTCGCTGAGGATACTGGTCTTTGACTCGCTGAGGATACTGGTCTTTGACTCGCTGAGGATACTGGTCTTTGACTCGCTGAGGATACTGGTCTTTGACTCGCTGAGGATACTGGACTTTGACTCGCTGAGGATACTTGGCTTTGACTCGCTGAGGATACTGGGCTTTGACTCGCTGAGGATACTGGGCTTTGACTGGCTGAGGATACTGGGCTTTGACTCGCTGAGGATACTGGTCTTTGACTCGCTGAGGATACTGGTCTTTGACTCGCTGAGGATACTGGTCTTTGAATCGCTGAGGATACTGGTCTTTGACTCGCTGAGGATACTGGTCTTTGACTCGCTGAGGATACTGGTCTTTGACTCGCTGAGGATACTGGTCTTTGACTCGCTGAGGATACTGGGCTTTGACTTGCTGAGGATACTGGACTTTGTAAGTCTGGCTCATTGAGAAGAAGTCTGGTTGACTCGCTGAGAATAATTCTGGTTGGCTCGCTGAGAACAAGTCTGGTTGGCTCGCTGAGAATAATTCTGGTTGGCTCGCTGAGAATAAGTCTGGTTGGCTTGCTGAGAATAAGTCTGGTTGGCTCGCTGAGAATAAGTCTGGTTGGCTCGCTGAGAATAAGTCTGGTTGGCTCGCTGAGAATAAGTCTGGTTGGCTCGCTGAGAATAAGTCTGGTTGGCTCGCTGAGAATAGGTCTGGTTGGCTCGCTGAGAATAAGTCTGGTTGGCTCGCTGAGAATAAGTCTGGTTGGCTCGCTGAGAATAAGTCTGGTTGGCTCGCTGAGAATGAGTCTGGTTGGCTCGCTGAGAATAAGTCTGGTTGGCTCGCTGAGAATAAGTCTAGTTGGCTCGCTGAGAACGAGTCTGGTTGACTCACTGAGATGTGTGGTATTGCTATAATAAAAAATTATTTCAGCCAAATTTTCTGAAATAGGGTTAGTTGTAGTGGGAGTATGTCTTTCTGTCATTAGAAAGACATACTCCCACTTGTTTTTTGCTCTTTTTTTCCCCAGTACAACTTTCTGATGTCAAGTAATGGATCTTTACATTGTAACAATGAACCTGTGAATGAATAGAGGTGGTAGGTGTGAATGATTTAAATCCTATTGTGGAATTTTAAGGTAACATGCCCCACCTTCCCTCCCCCCCCCCCCCCAAAAAAAAAAAAAAGGAAATAACCAGAATACTAAACGCCAAGTTGTCAGCCCTTTCTCTTACAAGTTAGTTGATTTAGTTCATAACTTCCTCTCCTTTTTCTTTAATTCCCTTCCTTGCCATGGTTATAATCACTGCCATTTCTGGGTTTACCTTATTTATCATTTTTGGCCTAGAGTTCCTTCTTGTCTCTTGGAAGTCAAATCATCCATCTAGAAGGCCTTTTTTAGTTGAAGATTGTTTCATCTTTCTATTACCCATGCCTGTCATCTTAAATTGACTTTCACTCAAAATTCACACCTAACTCTTTGTATTTGTTTCTCTTCCACAGTTGATGACTGGGATGGGAATTCACAGAAATGCAAACCAATGATATTTATCATGTGTTAATTAAATAAATCTTGAATATTAATAAAAAATCATCGAAATGTACTGGCTGACTTATGCAAAATAGTTATTGTAGCATGGAAAAAAAAAAGGGAGATAATAAGAACCATCTGAATTAAATTAAGTAAGTTTAGATCCTAAAAGTGATTACAGTGAAGGAACAAAGTCTGATTCAGTTAATAGCAAATCAGTTCTTGAAAATCTTGTAAGAAATAATAATGAATGCACAGGGTTTTCAATGAGGTTTTCAGTTCTTTTTGTATGACATGTATTTTTAACCCACTAAAAGGTCAAAATATGTGTATTGCCTCTTGGTATCTAATGAAAGTGAAATCCCTCTAATTGAATATACTAAAACTGTAAATAGTACAACTTCTCTTGTTGTGGCCATCAGCGATATTCAATATTCAGACAATTTTCTATTAAAAACAACATGAACTATTGAAAAGTAATATTGCTTCAATCAACTGATTTGTGAAAACTCCCCTTGGGTGAACATTTTGCAACAAACTTTGATTCGATATCAATAATAGATAAAAAATTCCTTTCTCCTTGCAGTTAAAGGCAAGTACATTACCTACTCATAGTTCATAAAAGCCTTGAAAGTCTTTGAAGATGCTTGAATTCAAAAATTACAAATTCAAGGTCTTGAAAGTACTTGAATTTGAGGACTAGAACTTGATTTTTGCAATGCTTTTTCTCAACAATTTTCAAGTAAAAAATTGCAGTACTTTAATAGAAAAGCTGAGAAATAATGTTAAATAATTTTTAAACTTTCTTATGCAAACCTTTCCAAAAGAGGTCCTTCAATTTATCTAAAACTTGGCAAAGTCATTGAAAAGCCCTTCAATTTCAACCTTTAGCACCTGTAGGAACCTACTCCTATTATTTTGATTATTGTCTAGTACCATAACAACATTCATTACACTCCAGCAGGCAAAAATAAAAACAAGTAGACTTATTCATGATTGGAAATGAAAAAATTTCGTAACGACAGTAACAATGGCAACAGGGCAGTCTCCTAAAGATAACTCCAGATGTGCGATATAGAAAGCCCAAGTTGAAGCAGCTATGCGTCTACTTAAAGGGAAAAAAAAAGTCTAAAACAGCAAAATATGATGAAATATTCCTTGCATAATGAATACGAAGTTTCAGCATTTAATTTTTATTTATCAAAATGTACATCTTTCATGGTTTTAATTTCTGGTTTCCCTCTTGTTGTGGAAAGATGAAGTAACTTTAGTAATGGGATAGGATCCGATTCAAGATTTCAACTTAATTAATTAGTTAATTAATTAGTGCTACTTTATGTGCTGAAATTCATGCTAGAAGCTCTATAAAAATATCGGTTAAGGCCTTCCCTGCACTTTATAATCCCAAGAAAAAGAAAATAGAGATTACCTTAACATATTGCAGCAAAATCCCAGCTTATCTTGAACCTAAAACTTTACCCTGGAAAAAAAAATATATACATCCGCGCATGCGCCAAGAGCAAAGTTTGGCACACGAGTATTCTTTCGCAAAACGACTCTCGTTTCGTCAAACGAGTCTCGTTTTTAAAAATGAGTGTCGTTTCTACAAACGAGTCTCGTTTCTAAAAACGAGTCTCGTTTCTAAAAACGAGTCTCGTTTCTAAAAACGAGTCTCGTTTCTATAAACGAGTCTCGTTTCTATTCACAAACAAACGAGTCTCGCTTTAAATCGTTTATCGAGTGACTTATAAATCGTGACGATTTAAAATCGACTGGTTGCCCAGAAACTGTGAGTGATCCCAGATAGTTAACTTCCTCCTGAATGTTTGCTTTTTTGCTTTGTTTTGTTTTATTTGTTTGATGGTGTGTGTGTGTGTGTGTGTGTGTGTGTGTGTGTGTGTGTGTGTGTGTATGTGTGTATGTGTGTGTGTGTGTGTGTGTGCGTGCGTGCGTGCTTCTGGTATGATAATCAAGTTCATTCAAAGCTTAACTTAGTGAATACCCATAAAAACTGTGTATTGCCTTAATTTTGTTACTTTTAGCGCTTTGTTAAATGAAGATTTCTATGATTTATTACTACAAATAATTACCTCCTCGTCGCCTTTTTTCCTCTGAAAACAAAATAAAATGAAGAATTACGATCGAGTATGAAAAAACATCAAGTCAACTATCAGATATGATCACGAGAGCTGAATTGTCTCGTGTAAGCTCATCGAACGGATGTAGACCATGTTTAAAAGGGAAGGAATTGATACTCATTTAAAGGGTTTCGTGTTTAACTCGTTAAACTGATATTGCGGTAATGAAAACTTTCTCAATTCATTTACACAGATAGTTAACTTCCTCCTGAATGTCTGCTTTTTTGCTTTGTTTTGTTTTATTTGTTTGATAGTGTGTGTGTGTGTGTGTGTGTGTGTGTGTGTGTGTGTGTGTATGTGTGTATGTGTGTGTGTGTGTGTGTGTGTGTGTGCGTGCTTGCGTGCTTCTGGTATGATAATCAAGTTCATTCAAAGCTTAACTTAGTGAATACCCATAAAAACTGTGTATTGCCTTAATTTTGTTACTTTTAACGCTTTGTTAAATAGAGATTTCTATCATTTATTACGACAAATAATTACCTTCTCGTCGCCTTCTTTCCTCTGAAATCAAAATAAAATGAAGAATTACGATCGAGTATGAAAAAACATCAAGTCAACTATCAGATATGATCACGAGAGCTGAATTGTCTCGTGTAAGCTCATCGAACGGATGTAGACCATTTTTAAAAGGGAAGGAATTGATACTCATTTAAAGGGTTTCGTGTTTAACTCGTTAAACTGATATTGCGGTAATGAAAACTTTCACAATTCATTTACACAGATAGTTAACTTCCTCCTGAATGTTTGCTTTTTTGCTTTGTTTTGTTTTATTTGTTTGATAGTGTGTGTGTATGTGTGTGTGTGTGTGCGTGCGTGCGTGCTTCTGGTATGATAATCAAGTTCATTCAAAGCGTAACTTAGTGAATACCCATAAAAACTGTGTAGAGCCTTAATTTTGTTACTTTAAACGCTTTGTTAAATGAAGATTTCTATGATTTATTACTACAAATAATTACCTCCTCGTCGCCTTTTTTCCTCTGAAAACAAAATAAAATGAAGAATTACGATCGAGTATGTAAAAACATCAAGTCAGCTATCAGATATGATCATGAGAGCTGAATTGTCTCGTGTAAGCTCATTCAACGGATGTAGACCATGTTTAAAAGGGAAGGAATTGATACTCATTTAAAGGGTTTCGTGTGTAACTCGTTAAACTGACGTTGTGGCAATGAAAACTTTCACCATTCATTTACACAGATAGTTACCTTCCTCCTGTTTGTTTGCTTTTTTGCTTTGTTTTGTTTTATTTGTTTGTTGATGTGTGTGTGTGTGTGTGCGCGTGCGTGCGTGCTTTTGGTATGATAATCAAGTTCATTCAAAACTTAACTTAGCGAATACCCATAAGAACTGTGTATAGCCTTAATTTTGTTACTTTTAACGCTTTGTTAAAGGAAGATTTCTATGATTTATTACCACAAATAATTATCTTCTTCTCTGTAGTGTATGCCGGGATATATGAAAGACTATGATAGGTTAGGAGCGAGAAGAGAGTATGGAGTCGAAGAGTTAAGGACCGCGGTGTAATCCGGTATTGACCACTTTCAAAAATGGCCGCCGGATTAATATTCTTTTGTTTAAATTTAAATTAGCCTTTCTGGCCTCGCTTGAGATAATGTATTCTTTTAAATTTTGTACTGGAGAACGAGGCCAGAAAGGCTAATTTAAATTTCAACAAAAGAATATTAATCCGGTAGCCATTTATGAAAGTGGTCTATAATCCGTTGTTTAAATACGCACATTAAAATTCTACAACTGGCGACGACGATAAAAAGGAAATTTTCAGATATATGCAGAGCAAATATGATCGTGAACATCGAATTTGGAAACATACACCCTTTCGATTGCACAGGGCATCCGACAAGCGTGGGACCTCGTTGGAGACGATGGAAACGTTCTTTTGAGTTTTTTTCTCGAGGCCAAGGGTATCACAAAAGATGCACAAAAACTAGCCTTACTTTTGCATTGCGCTGGACAGGATGTTCAGGACATTTTTGTTACGCTAAGGGACCCTGGACTAACCCCAGAAGAAGAAACGCAGTATGCGAAAGCTATGAGACTACTGCACGCACATTTTTTGCCAAAAGTTACATCCATTTGAGCGACATTAGTTCTGTCAGGCAAAACAGGAAGAGTCCGAGACAACACACCGGTTTGTGACCAGATTTTTCCAGCTTAGCGAGAATTGCACCTTCGGAACATCCAAGGAAGAACAAATCCGCGATCAGTTAATCGATAAATGTCGGTTACATGATCTTCGCAAGAAACTATTCGCTGTCAATGGTAAACTCACACTTGAGAAGGCTAGAGACGTTGCTAGATCCATGGAAGCTGCCGAAATTCAGACACGGTCGATTGAAAGCGATTCACGGAGCGGGACTGTAAATTCCTCATCCTCGGAGACCCAGGGGCTTTGATTCGATTTCAAGTTAAGGGCAGAAGAGCCCCTGGCGACATTGTCTTACAAGACTAGTTCCAAACGGTCGAAGTCGTTCTGGCATCTGATTGGTGCCAGAAAATCTTTGTGTTTTTCTGCCCAATCAGAGTAAAGCGTCCTTTGGAGTCCTTTCGTGTGTTTTAACACTCACATGTTCAATAAGCTCTGTTGCTCGCTTTGTTTGTTTGGGCCGTGCGACGAAGCTTTGCCCGAGGTGAAAAGTTTCAGTCTCAGCACACAATACTAGAGAAATCGATCAGATTGTCCGCGAAATCTTACCAGAAATTATACTGAATACTTTCGAAAGGTATCACAAGAGAACGAGTTTAAAAGTTTGCGAGGTTCGTTCAAAACATGATGGTTGCAAGCATTGATATGTCGCTTTAAACTTTAGATGAGATGTAAGCCTAAATCTTTCAAGATTTTTTGTATAGTTTGCTCTAACTGAAACTTTTCCAACCCCGCGAAGCTATTTCGTCGCACGGGCCACGCAGGTGTGTCTAGCAACTGGCGCTTACGCAATTTTTTGTGCACGCCCGGCCAAAATCTAACCTAATCTTCGCTTGAAAAAAAAGAAAAGCTAAACGTGGAAACTTTGTTTATTAGATGTGGGTAAATAACCCTGTACTAAGCTGACATTTACAATAAAGCAAGCCCGCCCTTTCCATGCAATATTTCTTGGTCTTTGGTTTTGTTTTCTTCAATGAAAGCAGCATCGATTCCCAATGATAAAAGGTATTTAACTTGGTCTTCAACAATCGACAAAAGAGGTGAAATGAAAATGACCAAGGGACTAGAAGAGAATCGGTGGCCTTTCGAGCTCAAGAATTTGAACATTCAACCTAGTAGTTGAAAGATTAAACTTCTTCAAACCCCTTCGGTAACTGTCCGAAAACATATCTCCTTTCCACGATGTTCTCGATGATTAGTCTTTGTTCAGATTTTAATTAGCTAACCGCAACCACAGCTAAGCTTTCTTTAAGCGCTTGCTGGAGGTCGTCCACGTACTTTCCGTTCTCTGCAACTTTCGCCATATTGTAAAGACTTAACTACAAAGCAACGATTAGAATTTGGCGCCTACAGAACGCTACGTAAGTGTAAGCGCCAGTTGCTTGGCATACCTGCGTGGCCCGTGCGACGAAATAACTTCACGGGATTGGAAAAGTTTCAGTCACAACAAATTGTACAAAAAATCTAAAAAGATTTAAGCTTACATCTCATCTAACGTTTAAAGCGACAGATCAATGCCTGCAACCATTATGTTTTATACGAACCTCGCAAACTTTAAACACGTTCTCTTGTGATACCTGCGAAAGTATTCAGTATAATTTCCGGTAAGATTCCGCGGACAATCTGATCGATTTCTCTTGTATTGTGTGCTGAGACTGAAACTTTTCACCTCGGGCAAAGCTTCGTCGCACGGCCCAAACAAACATAGCGAGCAACAGAACTTGTTGTATATGTGCGTGCTAAAATACACGAAAAGACACTTCATCCTGATTGGGCAGAAAAACACAAAGATTTTCTGGCACCAATCAGATGCCAGAACGACTGCGACCATTTGGAACTAGTCTTGTAAGACAATGTCCCCAGGGGCTCTTCTGCCCTTAACTTGAAATCGACTCCCAGCCCCTGGGTCTCCGAAGATGTAAATTCCTTAGAGCGGGGACAGTTTGATTCGCCTAAACGTGGAGGAAGACATTGTCATCGGTGTGGACTCGAGGGAAATTTTGCAGAGGATCCGGAGTTTAAGGCAAGCTACTTGTATGAAATGTTAAAAAGTGGGGCATTTTGGAAAAGTTTGCAAAACGAAAGAAGAAGATACTAATAGACACAGGAAAGGAAATATACGCCAAGTCACCAAAGATGATGATTTCGCCTTCACCTTACAGTCCAATGGGAGAGACATTCTCACCGTAGACATTGAGCTAGGAGGTGTTCGACTGGTAGGGAAGGAAAGGGAATTTACAATCAGCAGAGTCTGCAAAGCGAAGTTATCTATGCAAACTTGGTAAGCGTATATAAACCACTAGGAGGCTATGCATGCTAAGAAAGAGGAGGGTAAAGGTGAGTCACTTTCGCCTCTCACTTTTTTAAAAGCCTAAGGGATTGAAGTCACTGAACGTATTTTAATTCGCTAACACTCGAATGCGTAATTTCATATAAAATGGACTTTGAAACCAAAGTTTAATTAGTTCAACATTATAATAAAAAATTTGTAGAGAAAATAGATACACCTTTTAAAAGTCAACAGAGTCCCTTGTGGATTTCAAATTCCTGAGCGCATGTCACACATAGGAAAGATACTCATAAAAGAATATTGGTTACGCATAAGGACGATATGCAAACAATAGGTACAGTAAGGGGGCGGTTAGTGGGTTGAGTCACTTATACCGTGCATATCACATCTTCCGTTCTCATAAGTCACTAAGCGCAGTTTATTTCGGCTATATCTATTGCACAGAAAACTGGTGTTTCACAAGAAATTTAGCATAGTCTACAATGATAGAGTTGCAGATGGAATAGTTGCTAGAAGTAACTAGAGTGATTAGTAAGTAAGCCTAAAATATACGCTCCACATGGGATTTCAGCTGAATAAGAATTTAATTTATGTTATTTCACTCATCAGCTAAGCCTCTGACCATTCTCAAGACCGGGGACACAGTTTTCTCCCAAACGGACCGATCTGGATCCGTAAATAACCCGTTTTGTTTAGATTTGTATTAATTATTAGTATAATTTCAGAGCTGAGCTAAGAGTTTTCAGCAATCTGATTGGTCGAGTGGTTCCTTATATGACGCTATATAAACCACTCCACGCGGTTTATATAAAATGTTAAAATAGAATGTTACTAAATGTTACTAAAATGTTATGATTTTAGAAATTCCCCTGTTTTTCAGCTCTGAAATTATGCTAAAACAATTATTCGCCTCAGGTTCGGTGAATATAGTCGAATAGTCCCCTCGACTTCGTCTCGGGAATTATTCGACGATATTCACCTCGCCTTCGGCGAATAATTGTTAAATATTTCTGATGCTGTCACGCAACATACCCTGCAGGTGATAAAGAAGTACTCTATTTGCAGGCAATAAAACAAGGAAATCTCGCTGGGAGATTTCACAATGGGCTGTACTGGACATCATATCAGTAAAGGTGCAATTATCGACAGCGCAAGCCCCAAACATGCCTTACCGTAAGGATTTCATTTCGGTCAAGAAAAACAATGAAATTTAAGCAATCGAACGCTCCCAAACAATTTTTACTTCTAGTGATAAAATGAATATTCCAGCAACAGCAATTGCCAAAAATTCTCTGGGACATCCATCAGGACATTATATGGTTAGATCCTGGCTTAGTCGGCGGCGTTACATACCTCGTGTGAGCCGCACAAAAAAAAAAAAAAAACAAGATAACATAACCCACACGTTATAATTGTTTGTAACGAGAGATTTTGCGTCCATTGGTTCCTTACTTCCCGTACACCAATTTTCAAACGAAGAATTACCGAAACGATTTGTATCTTACGAGTTTTTTACACTCGTCAGAGATGAGCTCGGAAGCCTTTGAGATTTTGACCGCCAAGCGCAGGACTGGAGCCGTATGAGAAAGACATCGGAAATTATCAAGATGTTAGAGACCTCTAATCCGTAAGTTAGAAAGTAGCTATTCAATTAAAATAAAACTTTTTTTTTTTCTACCTGCCCTTTGCCCCTTGCTCTTCCGAAGGCGTTTTACTTTGCCATTCACTTTACTTCTAGTCCAGGCGTTTATTTGCCGTTAAACCACCCCGGTCAGTGTCTTACTAAGGTATTTGATGGAGAATAATAGATGGGCACGCGTAGATATGGAATTTCGCAGAGTGAGTGGGCGATAAGACTCCAGATAAGGTTTTCTTCTGCCCTTAGGAAATTTTGAACGTCTCTTTCTGTGAGCGTTACGAATTTTGTCAGTGTTTAAGCAATAACGAAATTTCGACAAGCGACCTAGGCATTAATCAGAACGTTTAGATGCTTCTCCATTCCTGGTCTTCATCTGTCAACGTGTCAGAGTGGCGCGAAAGGTGAGTGACGTGTCAGCAGCTGATTGGCGTTATCAAACACACGAAAAAAATACCGTTATTTTACACGTGCACTGTTGCTGCTTTTCTCAGGGCAGGAAATCTTTGTAAAACACCCCAGTTGATATAATAACATTTTTCATCACTTGACAAAAATAATTTAAAGTTTTGACCAGAATGTCCGCCTGAAGTTCTCCCATGTATAAAAACGTTTGTTACTTACCATCATCAGAGTCATTAGACTTGCTTGCCTCAGTCTCCATATTCTGCTAAATATCTTGAGCCCTAAAATCAGGAATTGGGCAAAACTTGAAGGATAAAATGATGATTGTAAGAGCTATAAATACTGAGAGACGCGATTGGCTGTTCTTTGTGAAAAGAGCATCAAATTATGGCAAACATATTGCTTGACTGGAGTCAACTAATGTTACATAACTAAACCAATCTGATCATCTAGGCCCAGTCATATAAAAAGCGGATGACGATATCCAACGGATGAATCGCTATCCAGCGGATAAGTGATAGCAAAACGTATGGCCGGAAGTTATCCATGCACCGAGGGTGTTTTATCCAGTGGATAGTGTTATGCAACCTTCGCACAATCGGGGCCACACCTAGACAACTAGAACACAATTTTTACACTATTTTCCCCATCAACAATATTGTATCATTTTCGGCGTAGATTTATCTGGAGCTCAATTAAGGCTGGAGCTGTATCCCTAGCAGTCTAACGCTATATGTAAGAATAACTTCTATTGGTATAATTACTCCGGTGATAAAATAGAGATGTGCGCTCTGTAATATATTCATGTGGTGCTTTGCTACCTAAATATGTATTCTAAATGTTATTTTGTACTTATCCACTTGATAATGGTGACAATGAGAAAATACAAAGAGGCTTTTAAAAAGAACGCCATCTCATGTCTAATAAATGCACTCAGTGTAAGATACGATCATTTGACAGGAATCACGATACTTCCTAAACTTGTTAATTCTTCCACAAAAGAATGGGGAAAAAAAGAGATATATCGACTGTCACGCATCGAATACACAATTGAAACAAAGAGATTGACAGTTTCCCCGGGGCGATATCATTGAAGCGTCCATCCTTCAATCGATAAACAAACGTTCTTAGTGTATTCAAATTATGAATTATTTTATTTGTACTGCAACTTAAAGGATCCCTTCCAACCACAATACATTGCGCGCGCGATATGTGAAATCCGCCATTTTCTCGGCCATCCGGTATTGGACAAGTCGTGAAGTGGAAAGAAATCCTCGTTCATCCGAGTACATTTGCCTCACTGAGGTCTTGAATTTCCTCAATCGCGTTCCAAATTTATTGTTCTTTCTATTTGACTAGTTATTTCTTAATTATTTTTTCTGTTTGGGCGCGCAGGGTATTGTGGTTGGAAGGGATCCTTTAATAACGAAGACCAGTTCCGATCATTCAGCTCTAAGAAACGCAATCTCTCGACGGAAACATTTTGTCAACTTAAATTTCTTTAACAACTGCCTACCAGGAATTGTGCAAAATTTGATAACTGAAATGATGCAATGAAAAGCGTACGTCCCGGGAAAAACCCCTAATTACACATTAGCTTATGTGATATACATGAAACAAGAGGTTATGATCTCTTCGCATGAAAACGTCACTGAAAAGCTGTCTTAAAATGAAATTCTACCCTACCCTTTTAACTCTCTAAAGGTATAGCGATGAAAGAAAAAAACGGGATAAATGCCCTGAATTATTGAGTTGTTCATTCGCCTGTGATATACTAGCAAAACCTGAACACTTCCATGTTCATTTCTCGTCTCTGCGGCTGAATAATTATTTTCTTCCTATCGTGTGCATGATTGGTGCTTAAAGTGCACCTAAACCCAAATTTTTTTTTTCGCTTAATGAAATAAGCCTATTTTTTGGAGTATTTCTGTGCAAAAATATTTTTATTTGCTCAAATCTTTAATTTTCTGTGCCCAGTCTAAACACGGAAAATCGGCCACCATCTTGCCCCACGACCGAGTTTAAAGAGGAATGGTTCTAAAGTGCGATACCCTCTTGCAAATTTCGCACCTTGCTACATCCTCCTACAACGCACTTACTCGGCATATTTTCGGACAATATCGAATACAACCTTCTCAAACAAGTGAAAATGTGTGAAATGCAGACTTTCGTGTTCTCTATTTGACGTCACATTACCCGCTAGAGCCATTCCTCTTTAAACTCGGTCGTGAGGCAAGATGGCGGCCGATTTTCCATATTTTGACTGGGCACAGAAAATTGAAGATTTGAGCAAATAAAAAAAATTTTGCATAGAAATACTCCAAAAAATACGCTTATTTCGTTAAGAAAAAAGAAAATTGGGGTTTAGGTGTGCTTTAACTTGCACCGTGCACTGAAAACTATAAATGCTAAAATCAAAACACTCTTCATAATGCAAGAACATCCCATGTTCGTATATGTAATATACAGTGTGCAAGCTAAAACGGCGGACAGTTGTGTTGTGCGATTCAGACTCTATAAGAGTTTAAGCACTTCTATGATTAATGTTGGAGCGTTTTTATGATTCCGGCATTCTTTCATTAGAGTGAATTTAGTTTATAAGGTCATTTTCGAAATTATAGACTGAGAGCCATTCATTGTGGAAACATCTGAATCGAACGAACTAGCCGGGAAGTTTAATAGCAGAAACGTTCCTTGCGAGGTATTTTGTGCATCACATTAAACATGAAGTTTTAAATCACATAAAATCATAATAATTGAACATTGTGTCGTTATATGACTGGTTTTTGAACTTAGTTCTTTGAAGTATTAGATAAGTTCGAGGGAGGCAACACCTTACACTGTCCTGAATGAAAAATATTCATCAGATAGTAGAGATAACTTCGCCACAGCCGAGCATCAAGCTGATGCGAAGTTACGAACAAAAGTTGATTTGGTTTTAAAATGTTTCAAAGTAAACATTAAGACGCTTCAAGGTTCTAAATCACCGAAACCAATTCTACTTGTATTGAGTTACTTTATCACAATCAACTCATCATCTTTTCTCGTTACAGCCTTTCCAATATTATCATCACTGGACTAAATACTTCAAGATGGCGAAATAAGCCGAGAAAACAATTTGCCCTCGTCACCAGATTCCTTTACGTTGTGGAGAAGTAAAAAAAGGTGATGACGTCACTAATGTTGCCACTTTAGATTTCAGCCTTAGCAGGGGGTACTAATGATTTTCACAATCGGGGCCAGACCTAGACAACTAGAACCCACTCTTTACACGATTGTCCTCATCAACGATATTGTGTCATTTTCAGCATATGTTCATCTGGAGCTTAATTAAGGCTGGAATATTGTATCCCTAGCAGTCTAACGCTATATTTAAGACTGAATAACTTCTATTAGTATAATTACTGCGGTGATAATAGAGATATGGACTCAGTAAAATATTCACGTTGTGCTTTGCTGCCTAAATATGTATTCTAAATGTTGTTTTGTACTTATCCATTTGACAATGGTGAGAATGAGAAAATACGACGAGACATAAATCGAAAGCCATCTCATGTCTAATAAATGCAGTCAGTGCATGATAAGATAATTTGACAAGAACCACGATGCAGTTCCTAACCTTACTAATTCTTCAACAGCAGAAGGAAAGTAAGGCATATCGACCACCACGCATCGAATACACGGTTCAATATTAATTTAAAAAAATTTCCATTTTCCCCGGGGTGATATCATTGAAGCGTCCATCTTTCAATCAAAAAATAAATTCCCTTCGTGCTTTCAAATTATAAATTATTATATTTGCAATGTAACTTCATAACGAGGACCAATTCAAGTCATTCAGCTTTTAAAAAAAGCAATTTCTTAGCGAAAACATGTTGTTAGCTTAAATTTCTTTAACACCTGCTTACCATGAATTATGCATATTTGGTGACTGAAATGATGCTTAACTTGCACCATGCACTGAAAACTATAAATACTAAAATCACAATCATGACTCTTCGAATTCATAATGCAAGATCATCCCATGTTAATGTCACATCTCGTAATATACAGTGTGCAAGTTGAAACGGCGGACAGTTGTGTTGTGGGATTCACACTCTTTAAGAGTTAAAGCACTTTTATGATTAATTTTGGAGCGTTTTCATGATTCCGGCATTCTTTCATTAGAGTGAATTTAGTTTATAAGGTCATTTTCGAAATTATAGACTGAGAGCCATTCATTGCGGAAAAATCTGAATCGAACAAACTAGCCGGGAAGTTTAGTAACAGAAACGCTCCTTGCGGGGTATTTTGTGCACCATTAAATATGAAGTTTTAAGTCACATGAAATTATAATAATTAAACATTGTGTCGTTATATGACTGGTTTTTGAACTTAGTTCTTTGAAGTATTAGATAAGTTCGAGGGAGGCAACACCATACACTGTCCTGAATGAAAAACATTCATCAGATAGTGGAGGTAACTTCGCCACAGCCGTGCTTCAAGCTGATGCGAAGTTACAAACAAAAGTCGCTTTTGTTTAAATATGTTTCAGATTGAAGTGTACATTAAGACGCTTCAAGGTACTAAATCATCGAAGTCAATTCTACTTGTATTGAGCTACTTTATCACAATAACTCGTCTTACCTTGGTACAACCTTTCCAATATTTCCAACGCTGGACCAAATACTCCAAGATGGCGAAATAAGGGAGAAAACAATGCCCTCGTCACCAGATTCCTTTAAGTTGTGGAGAAGAAAAAAAAAAACACGATGACGTCACTAATGTTGCCACTTTAGGTTTTAGCCTTAGCAGGAGTTACAAATAATTTGGATCACATTTTGTTCCTGGGCAACCGAGCCCGATATGCATTTGGGATCACTCACAGTTTCTGGGCAACGAGTCGATTTTAAATCGTCACGATTTATAAGTCACTCGATAAACGATTTAAAGCGAGACTCGTTTGTTTGTGAATAGAAAGGAGACTCGTTTGTAGAAACGAGACTCGTTTGTAGAAACGAGACTCGTTTGTAGAAACAAGACTCGTTTTTAGAAACGAGACTCGTTTTTAGAAACGAGACTCGTTTGACAAAACGAGAGTCGTTTTGCGAAAGAAGGCTCGTGTGCCAAACTTTGCTCTTGGCGCATGCGCAGAAGTATAGTTTTTTTTCCAGGGTAAAGTTTTAGGTTCAAGATAAGCTGGGATTTTGCTGCAATATGTTAAGGTAATCTCTATTTTCTTTTTCTTGGGATTACAAAGTGCAGGGAAGGCCTAAACCGATATTTTTATAGAGCTTCTGGCATAAATTTCAGCAGATAAAGTAGCACTGGATATTTGTGTCGAATTAAGTTCAAAGCTTGAATCGGATCCTATCCCATTACTAAGGTTACTTCATTTTTCCACAACAAGAGGGAAACCAGAAATTAAAACCATGAAAGATGTACATTTTGATAAATAGAAATTAAATGCTGAAACTTCATATTCATTATGCAAGGAATATTTCATCATGTTTTGCTGTTTTAGACTTTTTTTTCCCTTCAAGCAGACGCATAGCTGCTTGAACTTGGGCTTTCTCTATCGCACATTTGGAGTTATCTTTAGGAGACTGCCCTATTGCCATTTGTGCTGTCGTTACGCAATTTTGTCATTTCCAATCATGAATAAGTCTACTTGTTTTTATTTTTGCCTGCTAGAGTGTAATGAATGTTGTTATGGTACTAGACAATAATCAAAATAATAGGAGTAGGTTCCTACAGATGCCAAAGGTTGAAATATAAGGGCTTTTCAATGACTTTGCCAAGTTTTAGATAAATTGAAGGACCTTTTTTGGAAAGGTTTGCATAAGAAATTTTAAAATTATTTAACATTATTTCTCAGCTTTTCTATTAAAGTACTGCAGTTTTTTACTCGAAAATTGCTAAAGAAAAAGCGTTGCAAAAATCAAGCTCTAGTCCTCAAACTCAAGTACTTTCAAGACCTTGAATTTGTTATTTTTGAATTCAAGCATCTTCGAATACTTTCAAGGCTTTTATGAACTATGAGTAGGTAATGTACTTGCCTTTAACTGCAATGAGAAGGGAATTTTTTACCTATTATTGATATCGAGTCAAAGTTTGTTGCAAAATGTTCACCCAAGGGGAGTTTTCACAAATCAGTTGATTGAAGCAATATTACTTTTCAATAGTTCATATTGTTTTTAATAGAAAAATATCTGAATATTGAATATCGTTGATGGCCACAACAAGAGAAGTAGTACTAATTACAGTTTTAGTATATTCAATTAGAGGGATTTGACTTTCATTAGATACCAAGAGGCAATACACCTATTTTGACCTTTTTGTGGGTTAAAAATACATGTCATACAAAAAACTGAAAACCTCATTGAAAACCCTGTGAATTCATTATTTCTTACAAGATTTTCAAGAACTGATTTGCTATTAACTGAATCAGACATTTTTCCTTCACTGTAATCACTTTTAGGATCTAAACTTATTTAATTTAATTCAGATGGTTCTCTTTATCTCCCTATTTTTTCCCATGCTACCATAACTATTTTGCATAAGTCAGCCAGTATATTTTGATGATTTTTATTAATATTCAAGATTTATTTATTTAACACATGATAAATATCATTGGTTTGCATTTCTGTGAATTCCCATCCCAGTCATCAACTGTGGAAGAGAAACAAATACAAAAAGTTAGGTGTGAATTTTGAGTGAAAGTCAATTTAAGATGACAGGCATGGGTAATAGGAAGATGAAACACTCTTCAACTAAAAAAGGCCTTCTAGATGGATGATTTGACTTCCAAGAGACAAGAAGGAACTCTAGGCCAAAAATGATAAATAAGGTAAACCCAGAATTTGCAGTGATTATGACCATGGCAAGGAAGAGAATTAAAAAAAAAAAGGAAAGGAAGTTATGAACTAAATTAAGTACCAGAAATCAACTAAGTTGTAAGAGAAAGGGTTGACAACTTGGCATTTAGTATTCTGGTTATTTTTATTTTTTTTGGAGGAAAGGTGGGGCATGTTACTTTAAGATTCCACAATAAGATTTACATAATTCACACCTACCACCCCTATTCATTCACAGCTTCATTGTTACAATGTAAACATCCATCACTTGCCATTAGACAGTTGTACTGGGGAAAAAAAGAGGAAAAAACAAGTGGGAGTATCTCTTTCTAATGACAGAGAGACATACTCCCACTACAACTAACCCTATTTCAGAAATGTTGGCTGAAATAATTTTTATTATAGCAATACCAAACATCTCAGCAAGTCAACCAGACTCATTCTCAGCGAGCTAACTAGACTTATTCTCAGCGAGCTAACCAGAATTATTCTCAGCGAGCCAACCAGACTTATTCTCAGCGAAAAAAAAGCCGAATTTATCTCGGGCGTATCCTTTGGAAAGCCCCAGTAATTTATGAGGAGTGTATTCATAGGATATATGATCTAAAAGTACATGATCATTTCTTTCTTAAAATTAATTTTTTCGTCATAAACTATCTTTTATCTCAGAGATCTCATCAAAATAAACGCAAATCAAAATGACAAATCTAATTCGCTATGAAAAAATGTTCTGACATGTTTATGTTTAGGAAACTTTTCTAGATTATTACAGAGATTAGATTGCTTCGGTAAGGATATTATTAGCAAGAGATCTTTGATTTATAAAATGATTGTTTGTGAATTTTTAACAAACAGATAACGAGGTTAATAATTATGCACTTAGCAGCTGCCATCCTGGGGGTCGACCCTGGGGTCATACAGGGGAATAGACTTTTGTCGCCAATTTTTGTTCTAGGACGGGGGCACTGAAGTGCATTTGCACTTCCGAGACGAGACACATGGGAAAACACCCACTGGATTTTTACCACTGCCGCCATCTTGAGAATAAGAGGTCCTTACCATGGGGACTGGTTATTACCATTGATATCTTCAGATGTAAAAAAACTACTACTACTACTACCACTTTTTCCAGTTAGTCGCCGCCAAAAGCCACATTGGATGTTTTTAACTTTGAGCCCTGTATAGTAAACACAAGCTGAAGTAAGTTTTTGTTTGTGGCAAATAACATTCGTTTGGAGCATTACATTGTTTGAGTTAGTAGAGCATACTTCTTTGTCCCCAGGGGAGGGGCATTGGTAGCTTTATGTTGAACAATGTTATTGTTGGTTAGGGGGTTTAGGAAATGCCTTTGCAATGCCCAGGGGTTCTCCAGAGTTACCCTCTTCCCCCCCCCCCGGGAGGGCCGCTGGTAAGTGCATAATTACCATGATGACTAAAACAAAAATTTTTGTTATCAGTTGCATATAATTATAGCTCATTGATCTCTTTGCCTCTGGAAAATGTTGTCAAATAATACCAAATATCTGGCCCGATTACAGTCGACTAATACATATTGGAAAACTTTATATCATTTATTCTCATCAAATTTGCAAAGATAACTTTTTGACAAGTAGCAAAAGAAAAGTTAAGGCTATTTCAATATACAAGACATTACATGATAATTTTTACACTTATTAATAACTTCATCTACACTTTAACTAGGTTTTTCGTTTCCTTCTTGCTGAGATTCATTAATTTTCTTCTTTCTTCTCTTTCGGGTCTTCTTTTTCTTCATTTCTGGTTTTTTGAGGATAGTAAGAAATTTTTGTTGTCATTCGTTTATAGGTTTTTGCTAATGGTCATGCAGGATTGGAATTTCCCATTTTGGAATGCTTTGAGCAAATAAGAAAACTGGAGAAATTCACCAGCAGTGAAACTTAATGAATTTTGTTTGTTAAATCTTACCCTCACTTAAAGTCTTCCTCTCCTCAATGTCGTGTCTTTGCTCTCCCAAGTCCTTGTCATCTTTAAAGTTAAAGAGAAAGGCCTTGATTTTTTTTTCATCTTGCAGTTCGCAGTTAAATTTGTATTATGCATGAGTATATAAAAATATAACTTTATAAAGGTGATTTCTTGTTACTTTATTTAAAGTTTGCTATCTTTAGAAGTACAGAAACAAATAGGTTTACAGCTTCATTTTTTCATTTTTAATTTTTTTAAAATTCTGTAAAGAGAATTCTCTACTTACCAGGAATAGTGGAATCAAGGGATTTATCAGAATCAAACTTGCCATAGAAAGACACCTGAAATCAACTAGAGTTTTGAAAGATAAGTAAAATTAATAAGATGGATTTTTAAAAAGAAAAAAAAAAAAACTAAGGGACCAAATGATCTGTTTTCATTTTTCTCACCTCATCATCTTTTCCAAATATTTCATTTGCTTCATCTTTTTTCTGTGAAGTAAAATTGACATAAACCATTTTTTTTTTAATTTAGCTGTTACTACATGGCCTTTTCAAGATCCTTTTTACATGTTACTTACCCTTGTTATCAGGCACGATTTTTCTGATTGGATGAGATTATCAGTGGGTAGTTTTGTATCAGAAAAAAAAAACCAGATTCAAGTTGATGTAATGTAAAATAGTCTTGGGAAGTCTCTTGACCCACCCAGTCATACACCTCCGGTAAATAAATTGATGAGAGAGAATGTAAGCATGTTGATGCTTAATTATTAAAGGCCATGCACTACAGTTGTATAGTGTGCAGGCATATCTATTTAACAGAGCAGGCTTATATATATATATATAATTAAGCCTCCGAGGAAGACCGAGATGTTCGAAACTTCGAGCTAATAAACCAACAAAGCTACATTGGAGTTGGCCTCTTGACCATCACTTTTCTGCTTACATAATTATATATATATTTAACAATTATTCCACGAGTGCGCATTGGATATGAGATGATAGATAGCCAACGGGGTGCGTAGTGCCGAGTTGGCTATAATCGTCTCATATCCAACAAGCGCGAGTGGAGTAATTGTTTTATTACAAACCTTAAATCAAATTATTAAATTTCATTAAATTGTTAGCTCCCTTTTAATTTTAAGCTGACGCGTGCTAACCATATTTGTAGATTATGGTATATTGGCTGATATACCATAATGGCTAAGCCAATAAAAGGTCTTGAATTGCATTATCCAATGATCAAGTTTTTAATAAATATTATATATATCATGTCCAAATTGAGCACTCTATCTAGGATGAGTCATTGCTGCTGCAATTGCGCATGCTCACTAGTTTACTCTAGTTTGAACACTCTGGCATGGCTTAGACGATACCACAAAGGTTGGGTCGTTTGGGGTGATCATCTCAGTTCTCCCCCATTCTAGCATCAGCACTGCACTGACGAGGCCCAGAAGGCCGAAACAGTACTTTCTGCAGTTAGTTATATATATATATATATGCCATATGGTACTTTATACTTTAATCTATTTTATTTGTAATGAGTTATCATTCAACTGTTTCAGAACTCACCTGATATGTTCCTTTGGTAAAAAATTTCTTGTTATCTCCCTGTCATCTTCATGGAGAACCTTAATCCGGAAACACTCCCCAGCAGGTTCTTGGGTGAGACATTTTTTTCTCATGGCTGTTACCTGATATCAAAGTAATGGTATTTATCAGGTCTTTGATATATTGTCAAAAGTCAATCACCCAAAGCATGCAGCATTATACAGCTTACCACAAATTAAATTTCTTATTCAAAGGTCTTCCTTAATTTGGTTGCAATTGTTCAAGGCATTAAATTCCCGCTTTTTTTATTTTGGCAACATAAGTTATGACCACCAGATGAAGAAAAAAAACGAAAAACACATGAAAACCAAGAGTAGGGAGGTTTTTCTGAACAATCATTGACCATGAAGTTAATTTGCATTCCTTTTTGCAGAAATTTGAACTGCAACAATTATACTAGCTACGCAACTCCCTTTCCACCATGGTTATGTTATGTTTTCACCAGTTATTGCAGCACATGAAACTCATAGAACATGATTTTGCACATCGGGGATTTACATTATTTGTTAGTACTTTGATGAAAGGTTCCAGAAACAATAATTATTTTGGTTTAATTTGTAGTTTAAAGAATTTACTTACTCTTTTCGCTTTCTCTAGTGTCGAGGAGCCTTCTGCTCTTTTGATCCCTTGGATGCTTGTCCCCGACTTTTCTGCTACTTGACTTTTTAAATGAAATGTTTACAAATTTTGTTAACCTTTTAACAATAGTTGAATATCATGAGTTCAATCAGCTCTAAGAATTTTGTTGATCCAATTTGATACAAGAACAGTTCCAGATTTTTGTATAGGTAATCACATGACTTTGAGTGCAATTTGGAATAAATAAGCACGAGTAGATTTTTTCAAAGACTAACAAAATTGCATGAGCCCATAGGGCGAGTGCAATTTGTGGTCTTTGAAAAAATTTACAAGTGCTTATTTATTCCAGATTGCACGAGAAAATCATGTGATTATCTATTAATAATATACATGAAAAAATACAAGGTAGCTTCTCATAACTACGCAGAAGAAAAGCGTGCGCATCATGTGCAAAAATAATTTATTCAAACTCTGCAAGTGACATTGACCTTGACATTGACATTAACCAATGATTCTGACCAATCAGAATGTCTGGTTTGTTTCTTTCTTTGCACTGAATTAGCCCTCTTCTGCACTGAATTAACTCTCTTCTGCACTGAATTAACTGAAAACTGCATTCATCTTAACCAATCAGAACCGAGAAATTTTTTCATGTATATTATTATAGCTAAAATTAACTTTGTGGAAAAAATTCATTAATGAAGGAAATCTTTCTTATGGTTTTCTTTATGCCTTCTTGTGCATTTTATGCTATTGTTTTACAAAGAAATGTGATATTTGCTTTAGATTTAATTTTATCATGGTATGGCTCAACTCTATGCATGAAAGATGACATTTTTGCCTCGTTTGTATGATACATGAAAAGGCAGTATTTGTACATGAAATTTATCCTTTTCTCAATATTTTCCCTAATGTGACTAATCTCTGCATCCAAAACATTTATAACTAATTGAAAAAATAGATATTCTCCAATGGTTTACTCACCAATCTCTTGTAGAAGTAGATGAGAAATGTTCACATTAGTGACAAATTGTATGTTCCATTTCATCATCACTTACATCTTTCAGGGATTCTCCTAGGTCTAACAAAATGTCTGATGCTCATTGTAAAACTATAAGTTTAAAAACTGGGTAACCAGTTCAATATTAATTCAATATGTAAAACCAAACACTGTTAACAGCTATTGGGACAATTTTAGGAGACATTTTTAAGGTAGCAATTTTTCAAATGTTACACTTTTCATTTTTAAGTTATATCAATCTCCTCAAAAACCAATTCACTCTACAGAGTAGATAAGTATGAGCCATTTTTTGCAATGACGCACATCAGGAAGGAAAAAATATAGATTGACTCTCTACAACAGCCTTAATTCAGAAATACATTAATTTTTTTATTAACTTCTTAACTCCCAGTTAATTAGCATGTAAATTCTTAAACTTAAGTGGCAAATTCCTGTAGCTGATTTACAAAGAAATGTGTATCAGCTAGAGGAGAGATTTAACAGTCAGATCTAGGGAGTTAAAGGGTTAAGAGGGTTTGATAATTGTCATTGATTGGCAAAATTTTTCAACTTACCTGAAAAGCAAACATTTAGACTGGGGTTATTTTCTTTTGGAGTAAGGATCATCAACTCACTAAATGGACCTCTTCTTCCAAATGTGGTCCTTACTGCAGATGGAAAATAGTCAAGTATTTTAATGACTTTGAATGTTATGTTTTGATTTGGGGAAGCTATGTGTTTAAAATTTTGTTAGTGTTCTGTTGAAAGGAGAATTGCTCTGGATTCTTAATTTTGTTATTAGATAGACAGGTTCTAGTAAGACATCAACATTATGAACATTGGTTTTACCCACAAATGTGAATTGTGTAGTTTTAAACCTATTAAATTATATTAAACCTAATTCTAGCAGCATATGCATGATATTACTATAATTAGATTAGGTATTGGTATATATTTTAATCAACAATATTACTACCTTGCCTTCCTTAGCATTTAGTATTCTGGTTATTTAAATTTTTTTTTTTGGGGGGGGGGGGAGGAAAGGTGGGGCATGTTACTTTAAAATTCCACACTAAGATTTAAATCATTCACACCTACCACCTCTATTCATTCACAGCTTCATTGTTACAATGTAAAGATCCATAACTTGACATTAGATAGTTGTACTGGGGAAAAAAAGAAGAAAAAAACAAGTGGGAGTATGTCTTTCTAATGACAGAAAGACATACTCCCACTACAACTAACCCTATTTGAAAAATTTTGGCTGAAATAATTTTTTATTATAGCAATACCAAACATCTCAGTGAGTCAACCAGACTCGTTCTCAGCGAGCCAGCTAGACTTATTCTCAGCGAGCCAACCAGAATTATTCTCAGCGAGCCAACCAGACTTATTCTCAGCGAGCCAACCAGACTTATTCTCAGCGAGCCAACCAGACTTATTCTCAGCGAGCCAACCAGACTTATTCTCAGCGAGCCAACCAGACTTATTCTCGGCGAGCCAACCAGAATTATTCTCAGCGAGCCAACCAGACTTATTCTCAGCGAGCCAACCAGACTTATTCCCAGCGAGCCAACCAGAATTATTCTCAGCGAGCCAACCAGACTTGTTCTCAGCGAGCCAACCAGACTTGTTCTCAGCGAGCCAACCAGAATTATTCTCAGCGAGTCAACCTGACTTCTTCTCAATGAGCCAGACTTACAAAGTCCAGTATCCTCAGCAAGTCAAAGCCCAGTATCCTCAGCGAGTCATAGACCAGTATCCTCAGCGAGTCAAAGTACAGTATCCTCAGCGAGTCAAAGACCAGTATCCTCAGCGAGTCAAAGCCCAGTATCCTCAGCCAGTCAAAGACCAGTATCCTCAGCGAGTCAAAGTCCAGTATCCTCAGCGAGTCAAAGTCCAGTATCCTCAGCGAGTCAAAGACCAGTATCCTCAGCGAGTCAAAGCCCAGTAACCTCAGCGAGTCAAAGACCAGTATCCTCAGCGAGTCAAAGACCAGTATCCTCAGCGAGTCAAAGACCAGTATCCTCAGCGAGTCAAAGACCAGTATCCTCAGCGAGTCAAAGACCAGTATCCTCAGTGAGTCAAAGACCAGTATCCTCAGCGAGTCATATCCTAAACAAGCTCAAAAGAAAGCATTTAATTTGGGGCCAGCCAAGGTATATAGATCCTCTACAGGTGATAGCTTTAGATTTGCAGCAAATTTAATTCCAATAAAAACTATGAGTCTTAGTATTATAAGCAAGTTGAACTATAGATAAAAAATAGGGGACAATCATACAAACCTTTGAAATAAAGCTCCAGGGGAATTGTCCGAATTTCTGCAAAAGAACGAATATGTTAGCCAAGTCACTGGTACCACTAAATAAGGAAAAAATCTATATGAGAGTGAAAAGGAACCATCGAGTGCTGTATAATTTTTTAAATATCACCCTGAACTTTAATCAAGTGGAAACTATTTCAAGAAGTTGATTCTGTTTGCTTTACTTGCCTTTCATAAAAAAATAGCTGTTGATAATTGGTGCATAAATACTCCTTTTCTGAATTTTGACCTTGATTTCAATGTTTCCGATCAGTGGAGAGAGTGATCTCAGGATAAACAATGCTCTTCCTATTTTAAAATTTATAAATGAACTCTTAACATATTTCCAAGGTTGTGATAATTCCACTATCTAATTGACTTGGCAATTACCTGGTTTTTGAAAGTAGTACATTTTTTACTTAGCCAAGTCATCTCCTAACTCTCCTAGGCTGGTGTGTTAAATTGAAAATCCTCTCCCACAAGCCTAATATTCAAGCTCTTTTCCTTTATAACTTGGTTATGCAATATGGTTAAATTACTACAGATTGCTAAAATTTCTGTTCCTTTTCTCCTGAGCGAATAAATACGAAATGGAAAGTACAGAAACATATCTGCCTTCTGAGCTGTTTCAATTCTTCATAATGCATGAGATAAATGAATGAAAATCCATCAAAATCATAACCTCCACGCATCATGGCTAATGTGGCATTACATTTCTATTTTTCTTTCCTTTTACTTCATCTGGTAATTTGTCTTTCAACTGGCTCTAACCAAATGATAAAGTTCAGTGGTTGAGATTCTGAACTTGCATCCATTGTTTGGACCTCACAATGAATTACAATAATTTATATACAATATTTGGCAAATGAAAAGGTCAACTTTTGGTTTCACCGTCGAACAGCATACGTAGATCACTGTACTTAATTCTCACCTTGAAAAAAATTAAGGGGCCACCCTTACACTCGTTTTTCAAGTGAATAACCTTTTCACAGGGACAAAACATTGAGCCCTACTGACTAAGATTTACCTAATATTATGGAAATAACAAGAAAAGACCTTGAACCAGTTAGGAGCTTTCTTTTTAAATTGTTTTTTGAATAAGAAATGTGGAGACAAATAATACCGCAAACAATGCATAATGATAGTTGCTTGGTCACGCCAGTTACTTATTGAAATTAGTTTTAATTTTTAATCCAAAAAAAAGGTAATCTTCGGAACGAACCAACATGACAGAGTTAAAAATCGATCTTTTGATGTACTTGGTTAAAGTAGTTGATTAGCTTCTTCGTGTCCTAGAAAAATTCGGCGTTTTAACTGCGCCAGACTCCAAATCAAAGTAAATTAAGAACGTATCTTCGTTTGCAAGCGAACTCAGTTCAAGGTCAGATCATGGGTCATCTTTACTGTCGGAACGTAGTGACAGATTTCACAGGGAACTTTATGAAGAAAAATTTCCCAAATCCTTATAGGAGCTGCGTTCGTTTTTGGATCCATCTCAAACCTCCAGTAAACAAGCCTGATTGCAAATAGTTATTGAATAATGAAACGCTGGGGCCAAATTTATGCAAGCATGGAATTGTTTCGCGTAATTCCGCTCAAAACCCCTTTGGCTATTGGACAGGAGGGTAATCAAAACCTTTGCTTGGCATTTATGATACTGCAATAAGAATACGTGGCACTAGCTTACTTGTAACATAAGTTGAACTGTGAACTTATAAAATTCAGCTGAATTTAGTCACGTACTTACCCGACTCTCGACTCTTGCCTTGTAAACAACGTAGCAACCGGTAGCATTTCAAAAGCATAGATGTGTCACCATGTAACAGAAATGGATTGTTTATGCGATGTATTCCACTACATTCTCGTTAAGCAACTTCTAAAACAACTGCCATTCTCGACACACGCCTACCATTGTGGCTGTAGCTGCTGGTTTCCTCTCTAAGCCATAACTAAGTCTAAGCTGTCACATCAAGTTGGAACACGCTGTGCTTGTTAAAAATTAAAAAAACATCGAAGGGAGAAAAAGATAAGGCTGAAGGCGTGCACGAAGCCGGTAAATCTAAGAAGTAAAATTACGACCTTGATGGCAAAGTAAACATTTGAATGACATTGCGGTTGATTCGTTTTAAGACAAAGGCTCTATTCTCTTACGTTTAACCTCAAGGACCTTTGCCGGCTCAACACGATCTCCTTCCCGAATGAAGGATTATCATAACTTCTCAAATGTGACAAAATGAAGTATAATCATTCAACATCGAGATGACCGTGAGGTCAGTGAAACCTGGGTACCAGATCTATTGAGAGATGATTTTCCCGGGTGATTTCGATTTCTTCGGTGCTGTCGTAGGTGCCCTAATCGGTCACTTGTGTT